>NC_056731.1:1704849444-1705004444 GCF_019279795.1 Protopterus annectens
ACCCAAATCTGTAGAGCTTGAATAGAGTACTTTGCACTAGATTCACTTACATGAGTTTAATTAAAAATGTCTTCTTAGTTCTTGCCATCTCATATGTGCCTCCTCAATCCAGATGAAGTACATCTTAAGTTTTCTTTAATATCCACGGTACTTTGGATCTGTGGTTTGTTCTGCAAATCATAATACATATGTACATTTTGTTCAATACATGCTGTGCCAAAATGTATTACTTCTATTACATTTCAATTTATTTTAAATTATAACAACAAACAAACTGAAACAACACAAACGAGGAAACAGGATTCACTTCTCAAAATGGAGTCCAGGACTTGCTTGTACAGTCAAGCCCTAATCTTCTCAGTAGGTAATTGTATCATAGTGCATAAAAAGTTACGGTCACTAGCAAGATGACCACCTTGCACAGTAATGTGAGATTTCTGTATAAGAACCTAGATGTTAAAAAAAAAACAGCAAACACTGGCATGTAAATGACCTCTAGTATATTACTTATTATTAAGTAAAGCATAAACTATTCTACTAGGATTGCAAGAATAAATAATATAAACTTTTGAGTGAAATAAATTATTTTATCATCTGAGTTTTAGAAAAGAATTAGAATTGGCTAAAATGGTTAGATAGCAAGCAGATGAAATGAAATGTTAGTGAAGTTTAACCCTCTCATGAAAGCTGCAAGCTGACTATGGAAAGATTGTCACAGTCTGTGTCACGACTACATTGTATAAGCCAAAAAATGCTAGCTGGAAAAGATTTCAGAGAAAATGTGAGATTGTGAAAAAAAAAATCAATTTCATTACCCCACAAAAATCACTGTTTTGTTAGGTGGTTCTATCCCTTCAAAAGACGGTTACTATTAGTTATTTCCTCTGGAGAAATCAACTGTTTCATTTATTTCCCAGGGACTGCACAGACACTAGCAGTTTCATTAGAAGAGATTGCAGCCTGCTCTACTCTGTGGAAGTCAAAGAGATGGGCATTGTTTTGAAACAATTTCTAGCAATTTCAAAGTACAGCCTATACTTCCCTTGGTGAAATAAATAATGCACACTGTGCTTGCATTGAGGTCTGAGGGAGCAGATGCTTTGTGAAACTAGGAAGCCTGATAATGTAGGGATAGATGCGACATATCAAGTCTGTCAAGTCTAAGCATATCCTGATCCACACCAAAGATCTGAGATGCAACAATGGTGATATGTCAGATACTGCATGTGTGTGTGTGTGTGTGTGTGTGTGTGTGTGTGTGTGTGTGTGTGTGTGTGTGTGTGTGTGTGCGCATATATATATATATATATATATATATATATAGAGAGAGAGAGAGAGAGAGAGATAATTTAATATATACACAGATGTACACATAGATATAAATGCTTAATAGATAAGAGTTTAAATAAATTTAAAATGTCTGTTCTTTACACATAGAATATGGAGTATTTATAAACTACTTATGTTAGTAGTTTGTAGTTCTGTACTGAATTGCTTCTATTTACAAAATGAAGTATTGCTTTTGTGAGTGTAAACTGTGACTTTTTAAGCATAACCACTGAACAATAATACAGTACAACACTTCCTTCCATTATATGGTACTATAATGCAGACCGACACAGAAGACGATTTTCAGAATTATGTTGAAAAGCATCAGAAGGGATACAATTTGCACATTCCCCACTCAAGGGGAATGGCTAAAATTTAAAATAGAAAAACAAAATGTAATTTACAGCCAGAATGCTGGCAAGAACACAAATAATCCATATGGATGCCTGGATGACATCTCCACTGGTGTTGCAGGTGGTTTAATGGTCAGCAGGCATAGGATCATAGCAGGTTACTAGGCTAATGACACCAGGACCCTTACAAGCCTAGCCAAGTTCAACCCATGTTCCCAAGGGTGTCTGGTTCAAGCAGACATTAAGGTCAGCACCTATTGCCACTATCCAAGATAGACATAGGTGGAACACCCAGGGTGAATTTCCAGTCACCCATCCAGTCGTCCAAATTATGCTTAAATAGGGCCAACAAGGGGATTTGTTTAACATGAATAGGAAGCTTGTTCCAAAAGTGGGGCAACCTCTGTGAGACAATTCTGTCTCTCCAGCAAGTTTTGTTGATATCACATGCCAGGTTAAGATCCTTTGAGAGAGTGACCTTTGTGCCATTTGACATATGAATGTGCAGCATTTCCATTAACGCTCGATTAGAGATTACTCTGTATGCAAGGCACAGGTCACCTCTGAGCAGTCTGTATGACACAGAATGAAGTGACAATGATTTCAGTCTGTTCGCACGTGGGCAAAAAGCATACAAAAAAGTAAGAACTAGATATAAAGGTTCAGTACTATACAGTGGAGTAAAAATTTAAAAACTAGCAGAAAATACATCTTTAGAACACTAAAGAAATCACAGCTTGCAATGCATCTACATATGATGAGGAAGATATTATTTGCCATGCTGAGTTGAGGCTTAAGAATTTTCTTCCCTGTATTCTTTTTATTGGTTTTATCAAGAAGGGGTAGCAATGAACACAACAGAGTATAATGGCATGTATAACAAAGGAAAATGTGCATATAAGCACTGTAAAGGTCACAGCAGCATTAGCCTATCATAATATACTATAAAACCAATAACACATTTAAGTACACCTTACACTTTCTATGTCTCAAGCTATTTCTTATCACCTTTACCTGAGTCTCCACTCTCCTTTCCTCCTGCCCTTCCTGATATGAACCAATGAAGGCAGGTGTGCACCATTCATCATACTGACTAATCTTTGCCAGATCTATGTATAATTCCCCAGTTCCTGATTAAAAAGGACCAAGGCCTTGTCAAAGACAACAATTTACTCCAAAATCAGCTCATACTATCTGGCAGCATACTCAGCATGTTAATCTATTCACCCTCTAATTCCATTTAATTAATCAATAAAGAACATCCATTTTTCTTCCACATCTTTTATTCTATCCCCACAAAACTCCTTTTATACCTGTTTTAAAGGCAGTACTCACTGCGTTTTCCTTCCTGAACCCCACTTCATTCCACATCCATGCACAGTAACATTAATTAGCCATGACTCCGGACCCATCCATAATGCTAATAACATTGTTCCCTCTCATCCTCCACAAGATATATCGTAGCTCCACTTAACAATTAATGCTGTGACTCATTCACCTTACTGCACCAACGCATATCCTCCATGTTTATTTAATCATATCCTTCTCCTGTACATCACCATCTTCTGTCAAGTTCCAGTGACAAGCAATAATCCACCTCAACTGCAATAAATTGCTTCTGATAAATCAGAGTATCATACCAATGACCACCGTCCCTACAACCACCAACATATGAATTACCCCCATCCATACAATCACTGAACATCCATATCAGCTAGTCCCTACTAAGGAGACACTCGTGCATACATCTTCTTCCACTCAGTCATCAGACTCTTTCAGAGGCCCACTGTACATTTACATTCACAGCAGGGGTCTATAATCTGCCCCAGATTCTCCACATCTCCATCTCTTGTTTTCCTTATTCTTCTTCCTGCACCCTCTTTTTTGTGTTATATACTGTCTGTGAAGAATGTTTTTTTACAGGTCATATACTGGCACAACTCTTTTGACCTTCTACTAGTTCCCCCAGCCCTGATTTCATGCTTCACTATGCTGCCATTTCTCATCTTCTTCTTTTTCATTTTTCTAGAAACCTTGCCATATTTTTACCTAACTCCTATCCTTAAATTCTTTATAGATGCATCCAAACTTGCCTTTTCACACCTGCACCCAATCCATCATGGAGACACACACACCCACCTGTTCCATCTTTCCAATCTAGCTTTCATTTATATAACACATCCATCATTTCTGCACAAAATAAATGGTCAGCCAATCCCCCTTCCACAACCACACATAGACCACTCTTGCAAGAAACTGACTACTATAACTTCCCTCACCTTATGAAGCAGCTTGTTTATAATACATGAACATTCCTACAACTGTTTGTTCCTTCTACATCTGTTATGAATAGTGTACTGCTTTTTCTCAATCTGTGTGCCTTAACTATGCATCCATCCTTTTGAATACCACATGGGCAGTAGCCTTATCTAGCTTTGCCATTAAATGTTGGCTACCCTCAGCCTCTCCCTACCTTTCCAGTCATCCCAACTAAAACTGAGGTCTAGCACTCTACTGTGTCTTGTTACCACATCCACCTGTGTGCATAACACTAAGAATCTGGCATTGCCCATCCCCATTCCCCATATTTCCTGGACCCAATTGGATCTTGGCCATTCTTGACCCCTTTACCTTTCCAAAATGCAGCCAAACTCTTGCTGCATCACTCTTTGTCCTCCGTCTTTTGTGTGAATTCATATGTGCCATAGGAAATACAAGACTAATGTAATAAATACCATTCAAATCTCTAAGACTTTATCCCTAGTCCATTCATCCTGTAGATATCTATCCATTAGTATTTTTATCCTTTCCTTTAGCTTTTCCAAGTTTCTGTTTCTAATCTGTTATACTACCAGAAACATGCACACTCCCAAATACTTGTCTTTCCAAGGAAGCAAGGTCTACATCCTCAATCCTAAATTTACCTTCACCTACCATTATGACCAACGACTTCTTAAGAGTGATAAAATAATCTTGTCTTCCTTCCAAACTTCTCAAGACAGTCCAAACTCCCCTTCAACAGCCCTTCTAGCATTAAGATTTAAGCTAACACCACTTTTCTTGCTCTTTCTTCTCATACAGTTCAGACTTTCTATAACTCCTTTTACCAGTTATCATCCATCACCAGTTGTAACAGAAAAAAGTGACAGTAAGCAAAACAACCTAGACTGATGTTATTCACGTTGACTACTAGCCTAGTTGTAAGATATCATCAACCTCTGTCCCACAATTCTTTGCATTGCATTTAAGATGTATTTCCAGATCAAAATTTAGGATAGTTTCTGAATATTGAGTAATAGTACTCATGCCTTTCAATGTCAGTCACACTCTGCTGACACAGTAAAATCCAACAATAACCTCTAATGATCTACTAAAAAGTACCCTTTAGCAAAACTTGCCAGATCTCTTGTGAACTTCTTTGAGACTTAGGCATTCGAATGATTAGCAACTGTAGTTGTTTTCATGAAAAGTTGCAAACCAGTTATCTTTCAAAGTAGACTTCCACACTTCAAGTAAACATTGTAAAACCTCATGGGAAAATATTATATAATTGTATAAATAACATATATGTCCTTTCCAAAGTCTTTATCGCACTGTCTGCTCATTTGTTTTCTAGTGAGGAAGAAGGTTCATAAAACAATAACAGTTATGTATGCATTGATTATTTTATTGTGGACAATTTGATAAACTGATAGAAGTCCTAATATGCATGTTTACATTTAAACTAACAGTAGAACTTGATGCACAGATTATGAATGTGAACTCAAAGATTCATTTATTTTTGTGTCTGAAACTTGATTGTTTACACTTGTGCTACAGTGGAAACTATGTTTAGGTACCTAAAGTTTTAGTCACAGGGTTAGTTTATTAAGAGGTGGCTTGCTAACTCACTTGGTTAGAGCAAATTGCTAATAATGCCAAGGTTGTGGGTTCACTCCTTGTACAAGCCCAGTACCTTTTCCTGTTAACTTTTAAGGGGGAGGGGCATAATAGTTAAGATGTTTACCTTACAAATATAAGGTGCAGCTTAAGTTTTTTACCTTACAAATATAAAATACAGGGTTTGATTCCCACATGGGTTAACTAACTTAGCTCAAATTAGCCTTCATTAGGAGCCAGCTCAGCACTAATATATGAACCTATAAAAAGAGTTAATAACTTAAGATGGTGTAGCCAAGTCTCTTTTTTTTCAGAGAAATTTTACAGTCCATAAATGTTTGTTTTGTGACCTACTCCCAAGACTAATAGAATCAGACTTTTTTTTAAATTTGTATGAGGATAAAGTTAAGCCCATGGACTCTCTAAAAGCAGATGCACATCACTCTGAACACAATTGGCCTTTTTTTGCATGATGAGCAGCATAGTGCATTGAATATGCCAGACTCCAAGTATCCCTGCATGATGTGAGGGCCCTACTTGTGGCCAGAACACAAGCTCTGGTCACACTGATATTCAATAGGACTCTTGTTGATGGTGTAAACATAGGATTGTAAACAAGCCTAAGTTCAGCAGCAGGTGTTTGAGAACAGCACAACATAATACGGGAAAACCCAGAATTAATCATGGGCTAATCAGGGACATGTTTTAAAATGTTAGTAGCATTAACTTCAGATGTTAACTGAAATTTAAGAGCATGTGAATTAAATTACATTTCCAGAAGTGAAAGAATTGTACACCTCTAAGTAGTGCCAAGATTAACGTCTAAGTACATTTCACCACCTTTTCCAAAGGGTATACATTACTACAGGAGATTAAAAGGTACAGAGCTAAAACTGGAGTCAAACTCAGGGACAAAGAGGTATGATGCTAGTGATCATGGGAACATGATACAGCATGACATTACATTCAGTACAGCTAGTGGACATGTGGTAAACTCAGTGACATTGTGAAGTATATTTGGACATAGAGCACAGTTGTTTTAAGTGCACCAATGTCAAGCTAACACAGGTGTATAAATTACCATGCATTATATTTATTAAAGTCACAATGCAGGAGTAGTAGGAAACTACCTACATAATACTTGATGACAAATTAGGAGAAATAATGAAGACCAATGGACATAATATCCAGACATGTACTAAAAGTGGAAAACAATAATGGCTGCTGCAACCACAACATCCATTTTGGAGGGGGGTAGGAATTGGGATAGTTAATACATCCCAAATCAGCATGTGGTGCAATCCACAAGGACCTGTCAAATACATAGAACTATCACTTTGAGCAGCTTAATAGCTGAAGGTTATGCTGCAATGCATTGATACAGATGCATAACTTTAACAGATGATATGTAATTACACAGAAGATATGTGATGTGTCAAGAGAAATATGATGACAGAAATCCTAGAAGGTATGTGTAATGTGGAGGTTGTCCATTAATATCAGGGTTGTTTGTTTATGAAAGGCTATATATGCCTATGGGTCTATGTATGCCTATAGCATGGTACAGTACATGTGAAAGGAAGACCAGATGCAATAAATGTCACCTGGGAGAAGTAATCAAAACCAAAATGTGTCGGATGTCAGTCATGTGCAATGTCAACTGCTGCATGCACTGTTTGAATGTATTATATGTATTGGGAGGATAAAGCATATGTGGCTTACATGTGTAGTTTCTGCTACTGCCACACATACACAAGTTATTGTAGTCTGACAAAGAGCACCTCTGAAGGCAGTAAGCTATTATGTCAGAACCCAGTATGTTCTTCCAGTTGAGCAATGTGTAACACATCAGTAATTCCTGGATCACAGCAAGCAACATACTTCACAGACAGGTGCAACAGTACTGTGAGGTAGTAAGTGATGTGTAGAAACAGCTTGAGGTTACATACAGCAGATATACACCAGCCTATAACAATGTTGGTGTGCTCTGCACATTTGCCACTACCTCCATTGTATGGTCATTGGTAGAGCCATGCTGCTGTAGAAAAATTCTCAAACGTTTTTGCCACAAAACGACAAATGACAATAAGTATTCCACAGCACTGATTAAATAATATGCATAATGCAACTAGTCATGTAATAGACCACATCATTATACTGCGCATGCTAATAAGGTAGTACAGCAATTACTGGATAAACCTCAGCTACCCATCCCAAAACTATAACAAACTATTATAACACAAATGCAATGACATGTTTTAAGCACTATGTAGCATGACATACAATAATATTTATGAATAAACCACTCAGCCTGTATCAACTGTGAAGTAAAAAAGTAATAATAATAACATTAATAATAATAATAATAATAATAATAATAGCAATAAAAGCTATAAAACACTGGATTAGAACATACACATTGTATATCAAGCTCCTCTTGACCTGTGAATTAAATTGAAGATGCTACATAAGAAGTCAGACTACACACACACTTGAAGGGAGAATCTGAACATTGTGTTTGAATGCATAAGGCTTCCCTTAATAGGATTATACAATTTGGCCTGTTTTTCCCCATTTGTAAAAGTGTACAGTAAGTAAAATTGTAATCATCAACTTCCTTTGAGAAGCCAATCCCAGGATGACACTCTGTTACACACTATTTACACCTTGACAGACTTTTACACTTGCCTACCTGTGTTCATAAAGTTATATATCAAACACTGACACCACAGACAGAGCTGCATCTAAAGTATCATGAAATGCACACTTGAAATGATTACATCCACAGTCATTTGCAATGGTTATACCTCAACAAAAATGCATTCTATGCCTCAAACTCCTTTAGCCCTGTTAGTGCTCATAGTAGAGTGTGTCTTTGCATATCAAGATTCTATTGGCTAAGCCAGTCCTGTCATTCACTATTGTAGCAGATTTGAACCCCTGCTTATCAAGATCCACAGTCTAAAGATTTGCATATCAACTGGTCAAGGCTTAAGCAATACTGTAACAACATTTTTAAATTTGCAGCAAATTCTCCCTTCAGAACCCAACACTGTATAGCACTAAGCACTAAAAAGACTACATTGGTTAAAATTACCCCATCAACTAACATATATATAGCTTATTTCCATCTATAAAATTATCCAGCATTCATCTGCTTGTCCAGTGCTAAATAACATTCGACACAACTATGTTCCCAGTCAGTCATTATGATGCAATGACCAAAAACTCCTCTCTGTCCACAAACCTATCAGAAGTGCTAAGCATTGTCTATATTGCTACTATGTTGCTAAGGTCTGGAGCTCCTTACCTGTATCCAGCAGGTCAATATCCTCCCTTCCATCTTTCAAAACCATTCTGAAAGACTTTCTAGCCAAAAGCTTTCTCTTTTCTTGATCAGCACAAGTATAAACTATATTCTTAAATGTGGACAAGTAATTAGCCATACCAAACACCTCCTTACTCTCCCTTCTTCACTCATCTCCTTACTTCTATCAATGTCTCTTTCCCTTTCCATAAATACACCATACACCTTCTCTAACTTCACATTGCAACTCATGTTTGTATTATACTAAATTACCTTTATTTCTTTATAAACAGCTAAAAGTTCTCTAAATATTAAATCATTGACATATAATTTACATCTATTTTTAACAAATATATTCATATTATATCTAATTTGGAATAATTATTTACATTGTAGATGCTTTTGTATAATATCTGAAGATTGTAAAAATATTTTTCTGTAAATGTTACTAAAATACTTTGGAGCTTTTCTCCCTGGAACTCCGCTGGAAATAGGCCGCCACCCAGTCATAAATTCCCAGTTGTCAAATGTCGATAAATAAATAAATAAATGAATAAATAAATAAATAAATAAATAAATGCACTGTCAGTGTTGTGCATGAGATCAGTATTAAAGTTGCCAGAAAGTACACACTTGAACGGATGGCATCATGCTTTGTTTGAAGCCACGTAACTCACAAAAAAATGTGTTTGACTTATCAAAATGATGTAGCCATGTAACTGTTCACCCTGAGTTTCTTTATCCAAATCTCAACTGTTGAACTCACTGCTGCACAATCTGTTATATGACAATAGTAGGTAGAATAGGCAGGTTTGAACTGCTACCCATGCCCTTACTTTAAAAAGTTGTGAATTAGCTGCTTCTGCCAGAGGAGACATGGAACTATGGGGTTTTGAAAGCACAGACTTCAATGTCTGACTTAAATACTGTTTTAGAATGGTTATGCATCCCCATAAATGTCATTTGAGGGATTAAAGTTCTTTAACCATGTCAGTGCTTTCACAAGTGTGAGTCAACCATATCGGCATGTGTACCTTAATGCACTCCTGTCTGTCACTGTTGTACATGTGTTACTTATACTTTGCCAAATTTGAACACCTGCCTATCCAAGTCCACACTCCAGAGAGAAACATAGTATTTCCTCATGTCACAGAAGTCTTCTATGAGAATGAACATGTTTGAAAGTATGTATTTATCACTGTTTGGCAAGATAAATGTTTGTCTTAACTCATTCCATCCAAGTGACGCCTCCAGATGCATCTGCAGTTAACTCCTACTGACACCTCTAGGTGTCAAATATTGTTTGTTCACATTTGCATCAATAATTCCAAAACTATGATATGTATAGGGTTTAGATTTCATCTTAAAGCTTACGCAATGGCAAACCTCAACTGCATTAATATTCGACCTCTGTCTAGTGCAGGTAAATAGATAATAACCTTTGTTTTCATTATATTAATTTATAAAGATATAATTTTCACATTTTTTCTAAATATCTCAATGACCATGTAACACAGACAAAACTCCTTGGACTCATATGAAACCTCTCAGCTAGGTGAATAAAATGCTGCTGACAATATGTATGTAACTTGAGTGGTTGTTGAGATATTATAAGTTGTTTACAAAATATTACTCATGTAATACTTACTGTGTTTACTGTGGCTTATAAAATTCAGTTTAAGACCTAAAACCTAAAGAATACTACCACTATAAAAACAGCTTGTACTGAAGGGTTTGTCATTTATACCTCTTTCATAACCCCTATGGTTCCAAAGATATGAACATTTGTTTGAAATGTGAGGACATAATGTGATTCTGTCAAAAGGATTAGGCTCCACCCATTGGAAGTTACAGTGCAAACTTCCTGAGCTCCATTGGAGTGAATGAATTAAAAGTGATTGGAAGAGTTGTGGGAGATGTCTATTCATGTCAGACTGAAATTCCTGCCTAAGTCCACACTCTGTATGTATTAGCATCTCTGGCCTCAAAAGATGTGTTATCACTACACTGAGAATTAACATATTTGAAAATATAACTTCATCATTGTGTGTCAAGGCAAATGATTGCCTTAAAAGTGAGGGAAAGAGTTGCAGCAGACCTTACCCAGTGTAAATATTTCCATTGAGGGGAAGTGTATGCACAAAATCTGTCAGATAAGCCAAACCTTCCTTGTGTTGTAAGCACACATAGACACGAGCGCGTGCACACACACACACACACACACACACACACACACACACACACACACACACACACACACACACACACACACACACACACACACACACACACACACACACACACACACATTAGTCATTGCTCATTGCTGCTAAGTCTAGGGAACTCTAGGAAACATGTTATCAACTGCTGACAATCCAGGAAAATCAATGGAACATGTTATCAACTGCTGACAAAACAGATGCAAGTATAAAACTGAATATATTGGAAGGGATGCCCTCAACATTGTGTTGCAAATCATATAGTTGGGCTAAAAGAGACTGAAACTGTTGAAAAAGCACTCTCCCTCTGTAAATGTTTCTGCTGAGTGGAAGTGTGCACACCATATCAGTTGGAAATACTAGTCTTACCTAGCACTATACAAATGTATACTCACACTAAATATTCATTACTGGATTTGAACAACTGCCTATCTGTGTAAACACTCTAGAAAACACTGTAGCAAACACTGATACTATAGGAGAAGTCTTATAACAAGTATTTGACAAAATAACAATGAGTTGATCACAATTTGCTACATATAGCTGCAATAACTCATATACCACTTAATTTATGGACATTGTTGCAGTGAGAATTACATCTACATGTGTTACACTAATGTTGCTTGGCCATTTATATGATGGATGCTAAGCACAGTTGTCAACCAATGGAGTTCTTCCCATGCATTCCTGGCTGTTCATCCCAAGATCATTGTATTCAGTTCTCATTTAGTGTGTGCATCATTGTGCAGATGTTGTGATGTGTGCACATTGTGCAAGGTAACTACAAGACATAAGTGCCAAAAATATATAGAAACACTCATTACTACTAGTCTGAAACTACATTTACAAAAGTTCCACTTCATTGATACACATTTGGAAGGGTAATGTGTTTCAGGGCAAAAATAATTTATATTATATACTAAATAAGTTTCACAGTGAACTCCTCATATCTTGATTACAATGAGCCAATAAACCATACCCAAGTAATATAAGCCACTGACATTGCTTTCAGTCTGCCATAATCCCTTACTGAAGCAAACTAAGATCAAGCTAATTTGGGTGACAGATGGCAAAGTATTACACAAGTGTAATGACTTTTTCAGTTTTTGAACTTAGAATGAAGAATAGCAGAAATGTATGGTGCACCATGCCAAGCATCATGCAACAAAAAAGTAAAGGCATATAGATACCTCTGATACTAAGCCATTTTTTAATATTTTGTTTGTTGTACTGATGTTTTCTGTGCCACCATTTAACATGTGTATTGATCATTAGAGTAAAGTGTTCATAATATGGTTACTACAGAGCCATACCTCTCCCACTGTGTACAGATTTGCTGAATGCCTGCATGTTTAAATCATGTTGTTGTGCTCCTTATACAATTTTCGTTTTCTAGTGAATCACTGAGGACTATAATCTTTACATGATAAAATGCATCTACCTAGCAGACTTTATATCCTTCAGAAAAATGAATACTACTACCAAAACATTTATTGCAACACATTTCTTGTGTGTAGAAGCAATAATTGCAATGTGCCCTTATTATTAGTCATTGTCACCACATTGTATTTGGTTATATCCAGATGTATTGCACCTAGAGATGAGAAAGTAAGAGCAGGGGTAGAATATAGTTATACTAAATAAAGGGATATGCAGGATACTTCTGTTGGGCTAACATAACTATGCAGTATTTCAGAAGGAAAATGTTATTAGAAAGAAAAACATAATAAAGTTTGACATACTGCTGAATCTGAACACCTGCCAATCCATGTCAAAATTCTCTAAACTAGAGGGTTATCTGATCACACCACAAAGCAAGTCACACTTCAGTTAGTATAACTCACAGATTTGAAGGGACAACAATAAAAGTATGAAGGAAGGGAATATGTGTGCTTCAGACTTCATTACAATAATGAGATATGAAGCATCCCATATGGTGTACATTAAATTCAGCAGCCAGTTAAACATATAATAACTCTCCTCAGACAGCTATCATTCTTACTGTCTGACACATAGTGAGGCTAAGCACAGTTACATGAAGTAACCCATACTACTGCAGTAGAAACTAAAATCTTCAGATTTCCTTAGGATGCAAAGTGCCACTTAGCAGCAGTGTGTCATACCAAGCATTGCACAAATGCTGATGTCAAAAACTGAGGGTTTGTTTTATGGGTAATTTTTGGCCATGAGAACAGTGTGTGAATCTATCTTTTGATAAGATAAAAGGTGTGAAAAGGGATTGATAGGATTGTGGTAAAAATTGAGGAAGAGATATTAAATAGAGGGTAGGACACATGGCAAAGAATAAAAGAATGTGTGGGATGATGGTACAGAGTACTGGAACTATCCACTTCTGCACAAGCTAACAGTGTACTTCATCAAATAATTTGGGCATTTGAATAGTCACTACATTAAGGGTGAGTGACAACAACTTAATAGTACTGTGTGTCCTGTTGGAACAAATCAAGTGTGTAATACACACACACACACACACACACACACACACACACACACACACACACACACACACACACTCACACAAGTGAAGTAGTCTGCTATATATGGATATTTTTTTTCGGGGACAAGTGCTCATTCTTATTTTATATTAGTTAGTTTGGATGTGTTTGAGAGAGAGAGAGAGAGAGAAATGTTGGAGAAGATAGTTAAAAACAAGAGGATTAGATAAATAGGGTAGGTTAGGTTGCAGATGCAGACATACAGGACGTACAATACAGACAGGAATGGTGATGTTCACAAAAGATTAGGAGACACCATAATTGGGGATAGATAGGAAACAGATGTCCCAGAATGTCCCAAACACCTTGGGTAGTCTCTGAAGGGGAATCAATTTGGCTATTCCATGTAGGACTTTTCTATTCTGCTGATAGAGACATGAGGCCTTTCTCCTATATCTCCTCCTCCAGCCCTTTCATCTCATGATGGGGGATGTAATAATTATCCCCACTGACACTACATCCATTGGGTACCACTATACCAGCCCCTGGGGCAGAGCTACCTGATGCAGTTGGACCAGGTAATGCAGGAGTTGTGGAGGCAATGCTACCAGGTTGTGACCCAGAAGTGCCATTTGGTACCAGAATAGCCACTTGTGGAGGGATGGCACTCTGAGCCCATGCCACTGGTATAGGTCCCCATGTTCAGGAATTATAGTGCAGATGTCATTATGAAAAAAAAAAAAAAGAAAAACAAGAAGAAAAATAGTATGGGGAGAGACAACATAAACATATCTACAATCCACAGCTCATCTAAACAATTCTCTTTTGGTTTGTGATTGACTGTGCAGTAACCTGGTAAGAAGAGTTTTTATTTGAATTTATATTTTATTTTTACCACTGCTTTTCACTGTAGGAAGGAAAGCAGGTTTAAGACAGACAAACTCTAGTCATCCCAATGGGCCTAGCCAACTGTAAATTTACACAGACTGCAGAGAGGATAATCCTCAGATTATGTAAACAATCCTGTATTATAGGTTCATAGGTTGGTACTAGGCTATCGGCCCTAGGGACTATACAAGCCTAGCCATAACCTCTTCTGCTTTTTCTTCTTCTTCTGGCTTTTCCCATTGAGGGATTGCCACAGTGGATCACCTGTCCGATCATGATTGGCATTGGAGTTTTACGGTGTCGAGTTGCCAGCCCAGCACCCACCCTTCCACAGAAGGCACACACATGCACGCACTCACACCTAGGGCCAATTTAGAGTGTACAATCCACCTACAGCATGTCTTTGGGATGTGGGAGGAAACTGGAGCACCTGGAGGAAAGCCACGTGACCACAGGGAGGACATGCAGACTCCGCACAGAAGGCACCCCAGCTGAGGATCAAACCAGAGAATCTCTTACTGTGAGGTGGCAACACTAACCACTGCACCACCATGGCCACCCACAAGCCTAGCCATAACAATTCCCTGGATATTTCTTCCCGCAATATTTACATCCCTGGACCACTGTCTAGCAGGGTGACTGACGTGCTCCCCGGGGTGAATTTCCTTGGTTTCTTGGTTTGTAATTTATTGATCTTTACTGTTAAAAAGAGGTATGATTGTGAGCAATTGTATGCAGAAGTAACTGTGCACAATGAAAAGGAATTATAGCTTTTGCATGACTTTCATAACTTGTACAGTTACTTACTTTACTTTATTTAATTTAATATTTAGTTGTATAACTGTGTGATGTTTCTCATAGAAGTTGATTTAAATTCTCTTTGAATTCTGTTGTAAGTTATTTTGATTATTCTTTTCTTTTAAAAGTCTTCATCCATTTGCAGATGAATAAGGATTCCTTGAGTATGCCATTAATGATTTGCTAAAGCACAAATATCTTGTACAGTGTAATAAATGCTGTGTATATTCAAAGGAAATCCCTGATAACAGTGGTGATTCGTGTTCCTCATATCAAAAGTTAGACGATTTGCTTATGATTATTAGCAGTAAATCTAGAGTTACTGACAATTATTGCACTTGTGGAATTGGCAGAGCTGGAGAACTGTTGTTACATATATTAATGACTTGGACTGATGAGATAAATAATATTAGGCAAAGAGAAAACAGAACTCATTTAGGAAAGGAAGTGTCTATTGTCTGTAAAGATCACTCAAACTAAATTGAATAAGATAATGCCACTGACAACTTTGGAATTCTGGATACAAATATTCAGCAATCTGAGGATTCGGAGCATTCAAAAGAAAATAAAAAAGAAGGAAAGACAGCAAGAAGTTCACAACAAATAAAAAACAAAACTGATAAATGCATGTAAAGCAAAGAGAATACATACTAAAAAGGGCACTGCTTTATGTGATATAACATTTTTCTTTCAGAAAATCTTTGGTCTACAGAAAAAGTAGTCATTTTTCCAAAAGAGAAGGTAGAAAAAAAGAGGCAAGAGGCAGGTGAAAAGGAAGAAATCAAAACTGCATGTGGAAGAACTGAAGAACATTTCTGTAAGAAAAAAAAGACAGACATTGACAACATGGCTCAAGCTGTGGATGTACTGGATGAGAACTGTATGCTTGCAAAAGTAATTTACAATGAAAATAATAGAATTAATATGACTAATGGTGATGAAGATCATTCCTTTGTAACAATTGATAGAGCAGATATTACTGAATTACAAACTTAAGATTCTTCAGATCTGGTCAGAAAAGATATTCTTGTAATTGTAGATTCAGTTATTAGAGGTACTGATACTTACATTTGCAGAGAAGATAAGGAACATTGAAACGTGGTATGCTTGTCAGGAGCAAATATCAACACACAAGGCAGGATTTTTGCCAGTTCGAAAATTAAACAGTTCACTTGTACTAACAGTTGATGAATCTTTGATGGCTGTTAATGCTAGCAGCATTAATAATAGTTTTTTTTTTTACTGGAAATTTTACTATGTTCCCACAGGACTGATGTTGTTATTGTCTTTGAAACGTTGTTAAAGAACTATGACTGGAAACCAGTTCTGTCAAGTTATAAATATTTTTTACTGTAACAGGCACTCTAACAAAAAATAGATTGAGGTGTTACAACAGGGATTAAAGATAGTTATGAGACCTGTGATTATTAAATGTTCAGTGATAACATCAATACAGTAAACTTTCAGTTAACCGGCACCCATGGGGACTAGGAGATGCCAGATAAATGTAGTTATTGGTTGCTTGAGAGTTACTATTAAAAGTAGACCTGACATATACTGTACCCTATACTATACCATACCATGCCATGCCATACCATACCATCCCATACCATGGGTCTATATTATAAGACTGAAAGTTGAAAATCACGAACGCTGTAAATGTCAAAAATGCCGGTCCTCGAACTTGCTATTGTGGGCCCCCACACCCCCCATTAAATATATATATATATATATATATATATATATATATATATATATATATATATATATACCAACTCCAAGATTGCATTACAGTGAGGAAAGGGCAAACATTCCAATCTTCACTGTACTGCGATCTCACAAAAAGCACTTTGAGGTGTGGCATTTTTGACATTTACAGCGTTAGAGATTTTCATATTGAAATACAGTAATTAAAACTCTGGCTGGAATAATAATATTTTAAACTTATATTTCTGCTAGAAAGGGGGGCATAGAGAATGGGTTTCAGTGGCACACTGAGTGGATTGGAATTGAATGAATTGAATAGAGAGAGAGGGAATGCATGTATAAAAGCAGAGGCGACTGTGTGTGAGAGATCAGAAAGATGTATGAAAGCTGAAGAGAGTGTATGTGAGAGACTGGAGAAAGAAAGAGTGAGTGAATACATGTATGAAAGCTGAAGAGACTGTACGTGTGAGAGATCGAAGAGACAATGTGCAATCTGATGCAAATTGACTGAGTATGGAGAGAGTGTTGACATTTTAGCGATTTGACTTATTCTCAGCTTGGGGAGAGAGGGAATTGATTTGTATCTTCCTTTTTAAAACTCTAAAACTCTAAAAATGTAAGGTATGTTTCTATGGGAGGAAAAAGTGCAACACATGAAAAACTGAATTGTTCATACTGTACTGTATTTCTTCGATTTTTTTCTGGTTGCTTGAGAGTTCTGGTTGCTTGAGTTCCAGTTAACTGAGAGTTCACTGTACTGTAGGTTGTATAACTGTGACAATAAAGATAACACTAGAACATATAACAATTGTTGGACTATATAGACCACCAAAGAAAAGTGCAGATGACCTAGAGAAATTCATACATTTCTTGCATGAAACACAGGAGGGAAGAGCAACAGCAGATTAAATTTACCAGAAATTAACTGGAATAATATTGATTCAATAACCTTAGCAAGGAAATTATTCACAGCATATGTTTAGGAACAACAGTTGCTTCAGATTGTAAAATAGCCTACCAGGCAATAGAACATAATAGACATTGTTTGTGTTCCTAAATAAAAATGACTATTACTTCATGTCAAGTTTTACCACCATCGAAGTGCAGTGACCATGGGGTTATTAAGGGTTAATTTGATGATACATAATTCTGCCAAGCTGAAATTTAAGAATACTAATAACAGATTATATGGAAGAAAAAGAGTCGCTATGTAAAATTAAGTGGAGTGATGTGTTCAGTGGAAAAACTCCAGAAGGAATGTAAAATATTTAGAAAGAGAAATTGTATGCAAAAGATAAAAAAAAATGTTTATCAGGATCTAGGCACACAACATCAGGATGATATATTTCCATAAGAACAAGATACTTGGTTAAAGTGAGAGACAAAAAAATTAAGAAATGGAAAAGAAATCAAAAGACAACTTTGAAAATGGAAATAAGCTAGATAGAGAAATTAAACAGTGTAAGACAAAATCAGGAAAACAATTGAAGAAAATGTATATCAAGATAGTAGGCATAAAAGGAAACCATTTTACAAATACATAAGATGTAAAAGGAGTGAAGCCATATAAACTGATAAACTGTAGATTCTAAAATTTATTCTTGGACACAACAAATTATAGACATATTTATAGAATCTTATGCAAAGAGGTTTGGCTTCATAAATGGGGTGATAAATTATCCTAGTGACATCCAGGTAACCTCAGATACTGAAATCAAATTAAATTATATTAAAAAAAAATATGCAAACTGGATCCAAACAAAGGACAGGGAGGAGGCAGAATTAATAATAATGACCTGAGAACACTTCAGCAACAACTTACAGTACCATCATATCTATTATTTGCTAAGTCATATAAATATGGGGAGATTCTTCAAGACTGGAGACATGCACTTGATAAACCTGTCTTTAAGGGAAAGGGGATTAGGACAAACCCATCATCATACAGACCTTTACGTTTATTTTCATGCTGTGGAAAAATAATGGAACAGGTAATATTCAATATGCTATTGTCAGAACTGAAAATGTTGGGACTTGAAACCATATATCAGCATGCATATGTTGAATATAGATCTATTACCACTTGTAACATGATGATCTATAACAAAATAGCAGCTAGGAATGAAAACGTGTACTTTGATGTAAAATATAAATATTTAGCTTCAGCATTTGACAGAGTAATACACAAAATACCGATCAATAAATTAGAACAACTAGGTATTGATGTACTCCTGATATACACCTGCACAGCTTACAAATAGGACATGTCAAGTATCATACAGCAAACTAGAGAGGTGAAATTTGAGGTTATAATCAGTCTGCCCCATAGAGATCTGTCCTAGGCCCATACTTGTTTAGATTATATCTTTCAGATCGATTTTGTTTTTCATCTGAGGTGTTCAACACTCTGTGTGCAGATGACTTGAAATTGAGTAAATTGTTTATATATATATGGAGAGTTGTACGAGAGATTGGACAGTAAAGAGGGAGAAAAGGACCTGTACCGATTAGCTAGACAGAGGGACAGAGCTGGGAAAGATGCGCAGCATGTAAGGGTGATAAAGGATAGTGAGGGAAAGGTACTCACAAGAGAGGAGAGTGTGTTGCGTAGATGGAAAGAGTATTTTGAGAGGCTGATGAATGAAGAGAATGAGAGAGAGAGAAGGTTGGATGATGTGGGGATAGTGAATCAGGAAGTGAAACAGATTAGCAAGGAGGAAGTAAGGGCAGCTATGAAGAGGATGAAGAATGGAAAGGCTGTTGGCCCAGATGACATACCAATGGAAGCATGGAGGTGCTTAGGAGAAATGGCAGTGGAATTTCTAACTAGATTGTTTAATGAAATTTTGGAAAGTCAGAGGATGCCTGAGGAGTGGAGAAAAAGTGTTTTGGTACCTATCTTTAAGAATAAGGGTGATGTGCAGAGCTGCAGTAACTACAGAGGGATAAAACTGATTAGTCACAGCTTGAAGTTATGGGAAAGAGTAGTGGAAGCAAGGTTAAGAAGGGAGGTGATGATCAGTGATCAGCAGTATGGTTTCATGCCAGGAAAGAGCACTACAGATGCAATGTTTGCTCTGAGAGTGTTGATGGAGAAATACAGAGAAGGTCAGAAGGAGTTGCATTGTGTCTTTGTAGACTTGGAGAAAGCATATGACAGGGTGCCTAGAGAAGAGTTGTGGTATTGTATGAGGAAGTCGGGAGTGGCAGAGAATGCGTAAGAGTGGTACAGGATATGTACGAGGGTAGTGTGACAGTGGTGAGGACTGCAGTGGGAGTGACAGATCCGTTTAAGGTGGAGGTGGGATTACATCAAGGATCAGCTCTGAGTCCTTTCTTATTTGCAGTGGTGATGGACAGGTTGACAGATGAGATCAGACAGGAGGCCCGTGGACTATGATGTTTGCAGATGACATTGTGATCTGTAGTGAGAGTAGGAATCAGGTTGAGGAGACTCTGGAGAGGTGGAGATATGCTCTAGAGAGCAGAGGAATGAGGGTCAGCAGGGTTAAGACAGAATATATGTGTGTAAATGAGAGGGAGGGTAGAGGAATGGTGAGGATGCAGGGAGTAGAGTTGGTAAAGGTGGACGAGTTTAAGTACTTGGGATCAACAGTTCAGAGTAATGGTGAATGTGGAAGAGAGGTGAAGAAGAGAGTACAGGCAGGGTGGAATGGGTGGAGAAGAGTGTCAGGAGTGATTTGTGACAGACGGGTATCCGTAAGAGTGAAAGGGAAGGTCTACAAGAGTGTAGTGAGACCAGCTATGTTATATGGGTTGGAGACAGTGGCATTGACAAAAAGGCAGGAGTCAGAGCTGGATGTGGCAGAGTTAAAGATGCTAAGATTTGCAATCGGTGTGACTAGGATGGATAGGATTAGGAATCGGTATATTAGAGGGTCAGCTCATGTTGGACAGTTTGGAGACAAAGCAAGAGAGACGAGATTGCGTTGGTTTGGACATGTGCTGAGGAGGGATGATGGGTATGTTAGGAAAAAGATGCTAAGGATGGAGCTGCCAGGTAAGAGGAATAGAGGAAGGCCTAAGATAAGGTTTATGGACATGGTGAGAGAGGACATGCAGGCGGTTGGTGTGACAGAGCAAGATGCAGAGGATAGGAAGAAATGGAAAGAGATGATCCGCTGTGGCGACCCCTAACGGGAAAAGCCGAAAGAGAATGATGTTTATATATATATGTTAATGATAAGGCATTTTTGCAAAATAACTTGACTGAACTGACTGGTTTGGGCACAGGATAATAATATGCTGATAAATACATAAAAAATAGGCATATGACATTTGAAAGACATAAATTGAAAAGTAAATATATAATATATATAAAATATATAAGTACACAGTGATTGTAACTGTAGATTCATTTAAGAACCTAGGTAAATGGCTAGATCCAGCTTTGAATTTTTCTAATCATATCAATAAATTAGTTAATGGTAGTTATAGAACTATACATTGTAGAAAAATATTTATAAAGTCTATGAAATCAAAAATTATGAAGTCATTGTTTATTAGTTACATTAGACCCAAATGATATAGGAAACTTATACGAAAACAGTCATGAGTAATCTGGGAAGAATACAGCAGAAAAACACCAATTGCATCAATGGATGTGAAAATTTAAGTTATTATGAAAAAGTAAAATATCTGAACTTGTATAGTGACTAATATAGATATTTAAGAAGAGATCTATTTAGGCATATAGGGCATTTAGAGACAACAACCTCTGGGAATGTTTGGGGTTGTCAAAAATTAGGAGAGACTCATCAGACAACCTATGTAGAATATTCAATGGGAGCAAGAAGTACACTAACTGGTTTTCTGAGAGATCAGCTGATGCATTTATTTTATTTTTTCTGTTCTGTAATGCTTCTGAAGTGATAGAAAGTAATAGGAGGTAATAGGGAGGCCCATCAGGAGAAACTACAATGCCTCATTGAGGCACAGCTTAAGTATGGCTTAGGTATGACTGGTAACCATTTAATAATAGGTTCAACATTGAAACCATTTATCAGTTCTGAGGGCATTGGTCCATAACTGCTTGAAACAACCACTAAAGAGTAGACGTGTTCTATATATTACAAGCATACATGCCTGCTTGATTATGTCACTTGTTTGGCAATTGGCTTACACGATTAAAGTACTGTTAAGCTGTTTCTTGTAGTGCAAGGTTTGATTCCCTCAGCTTCCATTCCCTAACTTTATAAGTCTCAGCAAGTCACTTAATCAGACATCACTCCCAGGCTGAAAAAGGTCCATGGAGATCAGTGTTCTACTTTGGAAAACAAACACAAATAAATAAAATTAGCTCTTAAAACATTGCATCAGCCCATGTTTCAGCCAACCTAGCTGTGTGTAGGGTAAAATCCAATCAACAGTAATTAGTGTACATTACCTTAAAGTTTATTATTCCATAACCAGTAAGTTAGAATAACATTGCAATAACTTCACATGCACATTTTATCAGTTGGATGCATAAAGCATACATCCAGTAATCACACAACTCTGTCTAATGTGTGTAATAATCATGAGATTAAATTGTGTAGTTTAACACATATGTTGGTGTGATAAATCTTAAAATATTTATGTGGCAATGTGGTCACATAATATAATCCATAAAGGTAGTGTAAGACAGAACTATTTTCAATAATAGCACTTTCCCAGTTTTTAAATAGCAAAGTATTCTCCCAAGTATTAAACAAATTTAAGAAACAATTTCTTTATTTTGCAATATTTTTAACATATATAATAGTATTTCACAAAACATAGGTCAACATGTCAATTAATAAATAATTAGGACCCTCTAAGAAAACAGAAATACATCAATGCTCACAAAATATTGTTGAAACTCCGAGATTTTCCTCATGCTAACACACAATGTATTGACATAATTATAAAAGTCAGAGGAAACATTCTCCTTAAGCCATTTCCAAAATAACAGCTACTGCGATGGTGGGTCTATATTATATATATTCGAAGTTTCAAAACTTTGAACCTCATATGTACGACAACATATGACCAATGTTTGAAACATTGAAAATATAATAAAAATAAAAAAAAAAAAAAACTTACCTCAATGACCAGTCCCCCTACTTAAATATACCAACTTCGAGATCACACTTCAGTGCAGAAAAGGGAAATTTTCCCATTCTGCACCATATGGAGCCATTGCTTTTCACCTTTCAACTTTTTCAAGTTCAATCATATGGTGTCGACCATATGACATTCAAACTTTAAAAAGTTTAGATAATTAATAGGGACCTGCCACGGCTACACGCATGGTCCTCCTTTGCTCACTTCTATAAAAGCATACATCTCAAATCAGACCACTTAGGAGCAAGAAATATATATCTCTAATGGGAGGAACAGATTTTCTTATAACACAGGATATTGTAGAGAGGGTTATATTCCATATGTGCATACTGAATGTACAAAACCATAATAAATGAAGGAAGTCTGCATTAACAGTACTACATCTGCAGCACAGCCCATTATCCACAATCTGATCTATAATTTTGGGTGGAGGTAAATGGCAGAAATGCACCTTTTTAAAATGCACAAAATATAGAGGAGTATGACCATCTTAAATAACCCCCAAACATATAATCTGATGCCAAAAAGATTCAGTACTATCATGGTTTAACATAATTTTCCATTTAACTCTGGCTTAATCAAATACTGTAATACTATAGTTGTCTAACACTCTGCAAGCTAATGAAATAGCATGGGTTCTAAGGCTGAGAGCAATCAAACCAAATTCAACCAAAGGATTTCTAGTATTATCCACTTTGTGCAGTCCTGCCCAAAGGCTGATTAATTGGAGGTTTTGCCAACCAGGGTAGAACCTTATTTAATCCTCTAGCTTGACAGTTCAAAAAGGAAAGAGGGCCCCAGAATGTCAAGAAAGATCTCCCCAGAACAGGATTCCATTTCAGGCCCAGATTGTTCAAAAGATAGTGCTTCTGTTAATTAAGCTATGTTGGTTGGCCCAAATCCAGTACCAAGAGTAAATTGTCCCAAGTTCACGTTCCTTTTGCCATATTTTCCCCTTATATTGGCATTTATACCAAATAGATCCCAAATTGTGTGCCTCTGTTTTTGTGGTTTATACTAGATTTGGTTATACATAAGTATCAGTTCAGGGTGGACCCATAGGGGAGTAGGATAGCACCAAGCTGCATGCATATACTGAGGTCTGCTGCTTGAAAATAAAGTTTTAGATCCGGAATACCAAGACTGCTATAGTTCCACTGACCCTCACATTCTTTCTTTTGGTTCTATTATGTTCAGAATCCCAGATAAAGTCAAAAATACAATTTTACTGTTTACCCACCAGAGGGTGTGATGCTCACCTTGGAATACATGTTGCTAAAAGTGAGAACACGAGGACGATCATTATATGTACTGCAGCAGTCTTTGGCAGTAGTGAGAGTATCAGAGTTTTCCACAGTTTAACCCTATTCACAGAGTCAGATAGCAGAGGGGAAAAATTATCTAAGAGAAGGTTTGCAAAGGATTGGGGTAAAGAGTGAGACACACTTGTGTTGCAACATTCATCTCTTAAATGGACAGTGAACTTCAGGTTCAAGTACAGTAAAACAATAAATGAAAAACACTTTCTCTGAGACCTAAATTAAAATAATCTCTAATGTAGACTCTACCCCATCACTGCTTGTGCTATGCTTCACAGCTTTCTGCATTAGCACGTTCAGCCACTGAGAAACTTAAATGAGAGGTGGAGTTTCTGCAGTAAGTACTGTTACTGGCCAGAGTGCTGAATAAACTGGTCTGTCAACACTACCCTTTGTGTTACTGATGACTAAGTCTTAGCACATGCCAGATACAGTTTTTGAGTGTTAAACTTGAGAATTGAAATTTAATTCAGTCAGGACTACTACTGATGGACTTTGGCGTGCAATGCAAAATTTCATGCAAAGGTTGAAGCAACAATTAGTAAGTTAATTGATATATCAGTGTATTGACTTCTCAACTTTCTGACCTTATGCAATTAAATTTTTGACAGTAAGGATCCTTACTTTCACAGGGATGCCAAATTATATAGATATGAACCCTGCATCTATGACATTATCATAAAACACTGACATGATTAACAGGGTTTGCCACCTGAAATTACACTATTCATTGCCATTTTAATTTATTCATGTAATAAGACATACTGAGGAAGGTAAAATACAGAGTTTATAGGAGTTGATGTTCTACACCTACTTTCTCAGAGATGTCTACATCTCTAGATTAGAACCCTGAAACCATTATATTACTCTGCATATATTAGTATAATGTACACTTGGCATAATTAAAAGCATTATTTTCCAGAAACCATGTTCCAGCCATATATTTTAAAATGGTGTTGCTGAACTTTCCATATTTCCCAAATTATTGTGTTCCTACTTGTACTGCCTCATACTTTTGCACAAGAACTGTTTCTAAAACCATGCATATAAAAGTGTGATTTTTTTTTACTATGACCGTTACTAGGAATACAGCATGTGAGATAGCTCACAGTTATCTTATGTATCATCCGTTATGCACACGTGTTGTAGCATTCACACTTTATATTGCAAGTGTATTTCAGGTTCAAGTACAGCAGATTTATTGTGAGTCAAAATGTCTCTAATGTGGATTTAAACCCTGCACTGCTTGTTCTAATACTTCATGAACAAGTTGAGCCAGTGGAAAAGTTAAATGACAGGTGAATTTTCTGCAGTCATGCTGTCCAGAGCACTGACTAAATCTAACTGCTAACATTCATATTTGAGATACTTACAGCTAAGTATTTGTGCATGTGAAACAAATTTTTGAGGTTTTGTCTTGAGAAGTCGATTTTCATTCTGTGATAGTCACTACTGACAGTCAACAATGCACATTGCCAAGCACTGCACAAAGGATGAAGCCAAAAAATTATAAACCAGTGCAATGATTTAACAACTTGATGTCCTTATACACACAAACTTTTGGCTGTGAGAGTACCTACTTTCTCAGAGATGTCTACATCTCTAGATTAGAACCCTGAAGCCATTCTATTACTCTGCAGTATTGACATGATTAATAGTTTTTGCAAACTCAATGCAGAGATAAGTTTATGAAGTGGATCACATGTATTGAGCTTTTTAATTCTGATAACTTGCATTTAAAGAGCAATATACCCATGCTATCACAATCTTTCCACTTGTCCTTTTGCACTAGAAGTCTTTCTGAATGTGATTATTGCATATGTTATGACAGTGAAGCATAAGAACGTACTAACAAATGTCTGCAAGATAGCATGTTTGTGTAATTTTTCATTTGTGTGCATGCATTACACTTTTATCTGCATTACTCTATTGTTATCTCTTTGTATTATGAATGTATTACATTCTGCAATGACTTTTGACTCATTTATTTATGTCTTCATGGTATACATTTGAGGTAACTTACAGCCACTTTGTCCTCAAATAAGCATAATAGTTTTACAATATTTCCTGAAGTGTGTAAAGGTACCCTGGATTCAATAAACTCCGTGAAGGAATAGTACTATACCTGCACAGAGTGAAGTGTGTCCATTCACCCTTAGCTTTAACAGCAGAGCGCCTTGCATATTCATGAAGGCGCATAGCTGCTAAGGCTAAATGGACATAAACACTACTGAGTGTAGGGACATCCTTAAGTAGTGCATTCACATCTAACACAACCCCTGCACTCAGAAAGTGCAGTACGACACTTTTTAAAAGCATTTTAGTGTTCACAGACACTGAAATTAAATAATATGATTATTTCAGTGTCTGCATACACTGAAATGGATAGGGGAGCAAGAAATCAATGCAGGGTATGTGTGACAGATTCCATCACAAACCCCCTGTATTGTAGAAGTGCTATGCAGCAATACCCCTCCACCCTACAGGTTTCTGCAGAATACCCAGATGCCTGCCTCACATATGTCTCAACCTCCTAGAGGAAGAAAGCTGTACAAAGCCATAAATAATGGGTGGACAAAGACACAAAAATTGGGACACTTTTTAAATATTGCACTTACAAACCCGGAAAAATTATAAAATAAAAGTTTTGCATTAGCATGGACTTCCTGAAGGGTATGAAGACCAAAACCCAAATGTCTGACATTGTACAAGTACCGTACAGGAGATATTCATGCAGAAATGTCCACCCACAACCATTTGCACCAAAGTCACAGCAACATACCAGTACCCCAAATGAACTCTAGAGTAGAAGGACTGTTTGACCAAACATATCCTGATTGCCAGTCACACACTACACCAACATATACTGGCCCAACTCACAGTCTACTGGGAATCCTGAGGTGTTACAGGGCATTTCACAGTCTGCCCTACAAACATATACATCTGATAGACCAACAGCAACAGTAGCAGCATGTACAGTCAGACAGAAAAGGATCTTTGGCACTCACATCTGCTACTCTCCCTACTCAACCCAACAAACATTTACACAGGACACTGCTACACAGTCTTGGCAGTCTGTTAACAATGGTCATACATACATAACTCTCAAATGTACAGATTTCTACAGAATGTCCAGGATGTGGGACCATATTTATGGCCAGTGCCGCATACCACTTCCAGGTGTCTGCTAAGTCACTGGGATGATATCAGGAGTGCAGTCACTGAATAATGATATAGGATACTTCTGATCCTCTTACTACAAGACATCTGGACAAAGCATGACATACTTGGGGGGCAGGAGGACAGGGGGCCAAAAAAGATGGACATATCTCACATAATGATGTTACAAACTGAAACAGATGCTGGTGTTACAGGGTTTTTTGTAACAAAACATCCCTGAAGGATATGATGTCTGAAACACTAATGGATGTCAACATTTACTTACTACAATCCTCACATTATCCTACTGATTTCTGAAAAACAGATATTGCCTGAGGAACAGACCAAACATAACAGGCAAACCTCTGGGCAGTCTGTGGACATCTGGACAACTGAGAGGTATGTCATAGAAATATCACTGTCAAACATCAAGTCACGCAGAAAATGCATGTACAGACAAACCCTGTTAATCTGCCAATGTTCTGTGTATAACAGCAATACTTACTTACAATATGTACCCAATTCTGGAGCTTTGTCCCCCATGTTGTTGGGTTGTCTCCACATGTCTTGTCCTTAGAGGTATTTCCACCTACTGTCTATGAAGCTATTGCCCCCACACCTTCATAATGTCCTCCACAAAGGCATGAAAAAGGGACAAGGCCCACATGAAGGACTTACTTGTAGCAATGTGTTGCTATGGCATTGTCTAATGGAAAGACAGCACAGCTGCTCTGGATGCAAGTAACAAGTGGGAGACACCAATTGGTGCACAAGCCATCACCTGCTCATGAGCATTACCTACAAAAGGCAAGCTGCTGCCTATGCAACACAGGTCTGAACCCATCTACACAAAGACATACTGTGACTACACAAACCTAACAATTTCCATTATTGTGAGGAAACTCTTCTGCACTATAACAGGTATGTCAATCACATAAGCTTGTAATAGAATGCAGAAGGGGCAATGCAATAATGTCACACACTAGGTTGCAAAAAGACCTGCTGGACTTATATGCTGCTGTCCAGCACCTATGGTCATTCCTGCTTGCCCTATATGCATTGGCATGGATCACATCTCCAGCCCCTGAGTCACTCCAGCAAAGGCCAGCTCATGTGTGATTACTACTGGATTGTCTGTTGTCCAATACTGAGTGTGATACTGTTAGACCAGCTACCTGGGATGTAGTAAATATTTATATGCCACCTGTGAATGCTACTATGATACATATGCTTGTCTTACAAATGTAAGTGACTTATATAGGGTATGTGCATAGTACACAACAGGTGCAAAAGTCTGCGTTGAACTGTATGTGATATACTGAGCCCATACCTGACAACTGTCCAGAGTTTTGCAGATGGACCACATGTATGCCTCATATTTGCAGTCAATGCCTCATACAGTTGTGTATTGTCTGGCACATCACTGGCAACCCATTAAAAGACTGTAGTCATAACATAATAGAATACATTTGATTGTCAGATGTCATATCCTGTGGAGTAGACTTGCGAATGTGACACCGTCTTTGCTAACAAATTAGCCTGTTTCAGCTAGATTCATAAAGTGACACTATTTTCTCACCTTTGCCCACCAGTAATGTGTGCCTTTGTGCAGATGTCTTGCTGTAACAGGAGCTAGGTGTATTAGCATGAAATTCATGTCAATGCAAGCGTACCTTGTCCTGTAGGATGCCGACATTTGTGCAGTCACTGACACCTGCTTTGTAGCTGTGGAGAGCACACTAACCTTACCAGGTTACTCATCCCATCATACATTTAGACCCCAAATGGAGGGCTGCAAAGCTACAGGAGGCAGAGTGTTGAACGTTATCATACACATGCAGACGTCCAGGTTGGCCAAAAAGAATGATGCATGGGAGACATCCCGAGTGCAGTTAACAGTTGACAAAACACCAACTCAAATCATAGCTAGCTACAGACCTCCAACCATGATTTTGGACACCCACCACACTTATTGGGACTTGCTGGAATCTGTCAGATTTAAATTGTCTACCGTGCTCCTGGGTAACTTCAATTAACCAACCATAGTGTGCATGACCTATGCCACCTGAACATGACCTAAAACCAAGACCCAATCCTCCAAAGGCAGACGTCCTGCCTGGTGGACCCCAGCCATAAACAAACTATACAATAGAAGGAGGAAGCTAATACATGATAGAGCAAAATCCCAAAAAGAGAAGGCATCTCTGATCAGTATTAGCAAAAAACTATGGGCACTCATAAAATCGTCTAAGGCCAGCTTCAAGAGAAAAATTGCACAGGACACTAAGGATAATCACAAGGCTTTCTTTAGTTATGTTAGGAACCTGGGTGGGATTTCCCAGATATGCTCAGAATTACTCCAAAATGACAAAAAATACATTGAACACACAGACATTGCCAACATCCTAGCTGACAGGTTCAGCGCAAACCCCCCTCCCACCAAAAGGGCAAATATCTATCCCAGCAGAGTGCTGCCCCCCTGACATCTCAGATGCTCAGGTAAGAGCCGCCCTCTCCAAAGTAAAAAATACAGCATCAATGGGACCAGACGGTGTCCCGGGCTGCGTCTTACATGAACACCAAGAAGAGCTAAACCCAAATATAAAACTACTGTTCAATCTCAGCCTTACTACAGGATATGTACCCAAAGAGTGGCATACAGCAGCAGTGGTCCCTCTCCACAAAGGTGGTGCCTCAACGGATCCCAGAAACTATCACCCCATAAGCCTGACTAGCTTGGTCTGCAAAGCTATGGAAAGGATCATCATGGACCTCATAAATAAAGATATTGGGGACCTACAGACACTGGATCATACCCAGTTCAGCTTTGTTAAGGGCAGATCCTGCCTCTTAAACCTGGTCGATTTCATTGAAACAGTCACCAAGGCCATTGATGAGGGAAAGGTGGTCCAAACAGCCTACCTGGACCTCGCAAAAGCCTTCGATACAATACCCCACTCAGGCATTATAGATAAGCTCACCAGCTTAAATATAAACCCCTATGTCACTAGATGGGTTGCAAACTGGCTCAAGGACAGAGCACACATGGTTAGAATTGCTGGAGCCATGTCAGACTCCAAACCAGTTACAAGTGGCATTCCACAAGGCTCAGTCCTGGGACCTCTCTTGTTCGGTATATATTTCTCGGAGGTACAGGCCAACATGGAAGGACTGTGGCTGACCAAGTTCGCAGATGACTGCAAACTGGGCGCCATAATCAACTCTCCAGCCGACACAAGCATCCTCCAAAAGGGCCTCATAGAAACAGACAATTGGTGCCAGAGCCATGGCCTCAAGCTAAATGCCAAAAAGTGTATAGTCATCCCCTTTGGCAAAAACAAAGTGACAACAAATTATCACATAGGTGGTAATCCATTAAGTACAGAAGAAGTAATTAGGGACGTGGGGACCCAAGTTGATAGCAATCTCTCATTTGACAACCATGTGGCCAAAGTGGTTAGAAAAACATTTTATATAGCCCGCCTAATCATGAAGGGATTCACATCTAGATCAGGGGAGGTCATCGTGTCTCTTTACTCATCCCTCATCAGGCCCATAATTGAGTACAATGCCCCTTTTGGGATGTACCTTACCAGACACCTGCAGGAACTGGAAAGACCCCAAAAGTACTTCACCAAGAGGATCAAAGGGCTCAAACAGATGCCATATGCTGCCCAGTTAAAGAAACTCCAGCTCTACTCAGTGGCATATTGCCTGCTCAGAGGCGATCTGTGCCTGACGTATAAAGCCATGTCCAACCCGGAATTAATGGACATGCTGCACCTCAGAAAATCCAAATCCCATCGAGCTACGTGCTCGAGAGACTTGAACCTCAGCACTGAAATAAATAGGACATGCGGAGGGACAGATTCATAACCCAGAGGCTCCCTTCACTCTGAAATAAAACCCAGTCCAGGTTAGGCAGAGTCCCTCATTGACTCTCTTCAAGAGGAATCTTGATGAGTGGATGGGAGATTGTAGGTTTACCCCGGGTATCACTTCTGTGTCACTATTAGACAGAGGCACAGTATACTAACCTTGAAAAAGGGCGTAGCAAAATTAATTTAAAATGGGTGGCGAAAGCCAAACACACTCTGGCTAGGCCTATAAATGCCCTAGGGCAGATAGCCTAGTATGCACCTATGAACCTATGAACCTATGAACCTATGAATGCACAGAAATTCCTTAGATTTGTCAATGAAAATGCAGTGGATCAGCCGGTCAACACTCCTATGACAGGTTGAAATATCCAGTACCTGGTTCTAACCAACATTAGTAGCCACTATAGCACTCCTATAGTGTCATCCTCCTCTGTAAGATCTGAACACATAGCCATCACTGTTCAGGTCACCATCTCCTCTGCCCCACCCTTGGCAGGGCAAAAAAAATTAACAATACACAACTGACTATAAATCTCCTCAGAGCAGGTAGAAGTAGCTTTACAGCCAACGTCCCATCAGTTGGAACTAGCAGTAGTGTCCAGGCCCACACAACAATATTATGTGGGCACCTGCATAGCTGTATGTACTCAACAATACCTGACAGGACAACATAATTTCCCTCAAGGTAGGGTAAACTTTCGTGGTGGACAGCAGCAATACACAAATACCATAATAGGTGGAAATAATTGCTGGACAGGGCCCAGAAGGAACAGGTCTCTTATTGGAAGCAATGTCACCCTGGTCTACACAAGCTAATAAAGTTACTTGTGAAACACTCTAAGGGTATCTTTGAGTGCAAATTGGACACACCCACCAAGGCCAATCACTAGGCCTTCGGCACATGTGTCTGCAATCCCAGAGGCAACACACAGATCTCCTCTGTTGTGGTGGTCAGTAACACCACATACACATATGGCATAGATATAGCCAACCAGCTGCAGACAGGTGAAATATAAACATCACCCCCCTCTCCCCCCATCAGTACACATGCACATGCACAGCACCTCCCCCCTCCCCTCATCATCAGGAAGCAGGTCAGTAATGGCCTCTCAAAGACAACACACAGAAGTCTCCATAGGCCTGATACAATCCCTGGCTGCATCATGCATGAACACAGGCATGAGTTCTCAAATCCATTATGCACTGTAGTAAACGAAAGCCAGAGCACCGGTGTCATCCCATCTGCATAGAGGACAGACACTGTCATCCCTATACACAAAGGCAGAATAATCCATCGACCCAGCCAATCATATGCACATCAGCCTAACTAGCTTGCTCTGCAAGGGCATGGAAGGCAATGCCATGGACATTATGAACAGGGACATCGGCAACCTCAAAATGCCTGAGCCCACACAGTGTGGTATTGTCAAAGGGAGATCAGGCCTGTTAAACCTGGTCAACCTCTCTGAAGTGGTCAACAAACACAAGGATGAGGAGAAGATGGTGAAAAATGCCTACCTTCACCTAGCCCAATTCCCTGACAATGATCCCCAAGCAGCCAAGATACATAAATTTACACAGCTAGGCATCAACCTGTATCTTACCAGATGGGTAGCTAACTGACCAATTGATATATCCACTTGGTCAGAATAGTGGAACCCACCTCTAGTAGTACAGTCTTCCAAAGTTGTGTACCCCAAGGATTGGTCTGGGAGCCTCTACTTTTTGAGATATACATATCTGAGTTACAGGACAAAAGCAGTGGTCTGTGGCTGATCAGGTGTACAGATGCTTGCAAGCTAGCCACTGTCTTACATTCCCCTACTGATATGAGAATCTCCCAAGAAGCCCTCACCCAATTAATGACTGGTGCAAGAAGCATTTCCACAAACTGAATGCCAGGAGAGGCATCATTCTCCCTGCTGTGGCAGATGTCATCCACAGTAATTATGACAGTAATAATGTACTGAGCATGCAATCAGGTTTGAGGTGACTTGTGCACCAAGGTTAGTAGCAACCTGACAGTTTCACACCATGTGGGCAACATTGCACGGAAGGCTGTCTACATGGCCCACCTCACAAATGCGGGTATGTCATCCAGGAACCAGGAGTCATCCAGGAACCAGGAGGCCACAACATCCCTGTACCCCACCCTTATCAGACACATTACCAAGTACAATGGCTCCTTTGGCATGTACCATGCCAAGCAAATGCAGCAGTTGCTAAGACCACAGAGGATCCTGACCAGGCAGATCCAGAGTTTGTAACACCTGTCCAATACAGGTAGGCCGAAAGCCCTCTCACTGTACTCAGTCTCATACAGACTGATCATAGGTGACCTGAGTCTGGCATACAAGGCCATTTCCAAAGCAGCCTTGATGACATTTCTGCATATCTGTAAGACAAGCCCCACTCACACATCATGCATGCAAGGCCCTTACCTGGTCTGTGACATGTATAGGACTTGTTGGCGGGGTAGTGTAGCGTCCCACACAATACACTCTCTCTACAATACACTCCATTCCCATGTCTAGCAGAGTATGTGTATAGCCCTCCTGAAGAAGTAGCTGGATGACTGTATGGGAAATGGATTGGACACCCCTGGGATCCCAAGTGTGTCCCAGCTGGACAGGAGAAACAGGTGCTGGTGAAAGTCCAGACAGGCCTATGAGAGCATCAGGACCAATAGCCTGGTATAATCTTATGAGGCTATGCACCTAGTACTGTACGTGTTTCCTGTATGTATTGCAGACTGTCCTGCTATGTTGCCTGAAATTAATCTCTGTGAGCCTGAACTGTATACGTACTGCAGTTACAGTGTATAGTCTTGTCCCTTCAACAGTTATCATCACATATCATTATACCTTGTCATTGTGTGTGGTCTGTATAGCAGTAAATCAGCTCTTACAGTACGTGCATATGCACTTGGTGACACTGTATAGCTCACTCCAATAACCTTGGTCTTGGCCACAGTTACCATTCTGCTTCTAGGCCCATCACACAGTAGTATTTGTCATCCTTCATTGGGGACTTTACAGTACCAGTGAAAGAGATGGATTGCGGCAGGCAGAACTACTGTAAGGTCTGCCCTGAAGGGCCCATAGGTGTCACAGCTGTGCCAGACTGTACCAGGAATGTGTGTGCCTGTGTGTGTGTGTGTGTGTGTGTGTGTGTGTGTGTGTGTGTGTGTGTGTGTGTGTGTGTGTGTGTGTGTGTGTGTGTGTGTGTGTGTGTGTGTGTGTGTGTGTGTGTGTGTGTGTGTGTGTGTGTGTGTGTGTGTGTGTGTGTGTGTGTGTGTGTGTGTGTGTGTGTGTGTGAGAGTGTGTGTGTGTGTGTGTATGCGTGTGTGTGTGTGGGGGGTGTGTGTGTGTGTGTGTGTGTGTGTGTGTGTGTGTGTGTGTGTGTGTGTGTGTGTCAGCAAACATACTACTGCATGGTATTAATTTACATATGTTGTCTTCCCCTCACAGGAGAACACAGGGGTTGGTGTCTCTCTTCCTCACAACCTGATGTCAGTGTCTTTGAGGACTACCATGATGATGGTGTTCATAGTGAGGCACAGGTGGGGTTGTTGGTATGAATATATGTGATTGTTTGTTATCCCACTTTCACCCACCATGTCCCCGCATACTGTCAGCATGCCCACACATTCAGTCCCCAGCAGCCATGGATAATGGACAGGTTAAGGGTGGTGGCATGGAATAGGCTAGTTTGTTGAGTATGGCAAGTGGTAGTGTAGACACCAGCCATAGGCAGAGAGCAGGCAAGGTCACACACAGGCAGATGGACAGGGGTACTCGACAGAGGACTGCTGCCCATCAAGCCCCTGTCACAAGTGCCACAGCAGAAGTTAACAGACACATGTTATGGTCCATCATGGAGGTACAGGTGCATACTGACTGCAACATCAGACAGATGCTCAGAGTCATGAATGCCGCACTCCATGCCATGTGTGACTACCTCCATGGCATTTGTGATGCCATACATCATCTTGCCGATGTCATGGATAGACAGTGGGGTGAGACATTGTTACTGCTTAACCATGCAATGTCGGTGCTTGAGCATGTGATGGGAGTAGGGCATTGGCCAGGTGGATGTAGGTCAGCAACATGATCAGCTGTGAGCCCATGTGGCTGTGCACATTCACAGTGCTGTACTGGCAGTACCAACAGCACTACCAAAGGGATGGTGCAGTCCACACCAGAGCAGGCTATAGGCATGCTGTACTGGCCAGTCCCATCAGGGACGCAGATCCAGCAGACAGCAGTCACCATCAGGGAGTAGTACTGCATCTGTCCTTGGGCTTGGCAGTGCCAGTGATACTCCTGGCAGAACCAGTTACCACGTCCCTGCCAGGAGATTGTGAACTATACATCCTGCCATGTATGGTCCATGGCTGTCCAACATAGCCCTGTGTCAGGCATCCACATCACTTGATGGTGTGCAGACAAACACTCTCACATCCCTATCACAGGCCAGTCACCACCAGACATGTACAGCTCCTCTGCATGACCTAGTTGAACATCACCCTTTCACACACACACACACACACACACACACACACACACACACACACACACACACACACACACACAATGTCAGCCATATGCTGTGCTACTTGAATACACTCTATGTACCATTGTAAATATCATTCAATCATGTCACTGAAATATATGCTATTTAATTCTTCTAAATATCAATGATTGTATTTTTTCACTTTTACTTCTATTCCAATTTCATACAGTGTAATTGTACTGTATTATTTTTCTCTATTTATGTGATTATATTCTGCTTTATATGCAACATATGTATTTCTTTTTCTCTTTGTATGTAACTATGCAGAGCTTTTCACCCTGGGCCTCCACAGAAAATAGGCTCATTCCAGGTCCAGTGAACTTTCCCGGTTAACAAATGCAATAAATAAACAAATAAATAAATAAATAAATAAATAAATATGGCTCAGCTTGGGCCTCTGGCAATCCAACACCACACCCTGTGCATGTGATGCTACTTGTACCACAACCCTGTTATCCATACTGTTGATGCATGGACATGCTCATATGAGTCTGATGCACAGGGTGACTGTAGTATAGTGTAGCAATGTCATATTGTGTAAGGTGCTGTCTGCTGGCAATAGTTATGGGTACACATCGAGGTGTATGTACCTTGTTAGCCATAATGCACTATTGCTGTTAGTACTGCTGACTGTAGTGTCACGTACTGTATTCTGGTTGTGTTCCCAGGTGGATGTTTGTCTGCAGGCTGTCATCCTGCTGACAGTAGCAATGATTAGTAAGGTGGAGTGGAAAAACAGTGACCATTTCATAGCCAAGGTACAGCTGTATATGTGCATGTTTACCAGGTGTGTTTACATGCAACAGTGTGTGAGGGGAAATTGTGGCAGACAGTGTGACCTTGCATACATACCCTTGACACAGCAACATAACCTTCATACATGTCACCTGGATGTTCTGTAGGATTGCAGGCTCACACATACAGAGAATGTTACTTGAATACAGGCAGTAGGTCCCTCACAAGCTTAGCCATTACTTCAACTGCAACAGATTCAGTTATCAGCACCTGTTGCCCCTGCCATTTCTGTCACATCCGCTCGACCATCATGCAGCTGATGAGGGTATGCCTGGTACTGTGTATGACAGGTCTGGGGTATGTATTCCTGACTCAGGTCAACCTGTGTTAGTCTAACCTGACAATCACCAGCATATGTGTCTGCCATCTCATGCATGTCTGGCCTCTCGTGCTGGTAGTGCACATAGTGTCATAGTCCCATACATGGGGCAGCTGGTGAAGGGCTGAACACGGCCCCCACCTGCACAGTCTTACAAATGATAGCTCTAGATACATAATACAGATAGCACAGTGGTACTGTAGTGTGGCAGTGTCTGCCACTACTATTGAAGTGGGTGACAATTGCAGGGGCTGTTAGGATTGCCAATGGTGGATTCAGAGGCCCTTAACATGTTAGAGCCATCTGACACACACACACACACACACACACACACACACACACACACACACACACACACACACACACACACACACACACACGCTGTTGCATGGGGACATGCATTCAGACACACATGCACATGGAGGTAACAGTTATCAGAGTAGATGCCCTACACATCTATTGATGTACAATACAGAGTGATATGATCATAGCACCACATTGGCTTGTTGTTAGAAACTGTGTAACTCTGCTTGTATGGTGGATGACATCTGTATGGGATGACACTAGCTTGGCAATGGGGGAGTTCACAGGGTGGAAGAGGCACACAAAATGGTATAGCTATCACATACACACACTGAAGACAACCATAGGGGCTGTGCATATAGAAACACATACACAGTTGCCAATAGACATACTAGTAACCCTACATACCCACTTGTATGTACTATAGTGCTGCATACACATTACATACTGCACATAGATTATATGCCTGGGATATAACACACAACCTCTTACAACAGGTAATCTTGTGAATGCCTTCATGGATGGTGGGATAACCCACCATACATAGTGATTGGTCTCATCTACTGCTCCTACAAACCTGCACAAGTGATAGAGTGACATACTTTGTATCAACATGATGTGTCAGTCAGGTATGATGTCTGATGCTAGCATGTGTGTCAGTATGGTAACTGTGATATATTTGGCAATGATATCACAGGAATGCTCATTGTCAGGGGACACAGACTACATATAGTTTGCAAACATGTGAATATCCCATGTACATCTATACAGATGAGTGGTATGGGCTGTATATCGTTACATGGTGCATGTGAGGCAAATGCCATTAACAGGGTCTTTAAAGTGATGTCATGGGTAGGGGGTCAACAGGCCTTAAAATGGTATAACCTAAACACACAACAGCCACAGTGGATATGTATCACACACACACACACTACTACAGTTGGTTGTATTGAGATTAGAACCCCTACCTATTTAAGTATTTCCACTGCATTTATTGCACACACCACAGAGCTTACAGGGCTGACAAGTGTATACAGGTACATCTAAGGTGAGTGATTTCAGCAGGATTTTTAAAGAAGGGCAATGGGACATGTACTGGGCGGTACATACCTCAAAGTGGTATAACTCACACACACACACACACACACACACATATATACAGACACATGAATACAGGTACATCTAAGGTGAATGACTTCAGCAGATCTTGTAAAGAAGGACAATGGGACATATACTGGGTGGTACATGCCTCAAAATTGTATAACACACACACACACACACACACACACACACACACACACACACACACACACACACACACACACACACACACACACTTGCCAGTAATGAGTTTAGAACTACTAGGTGAGAAGGGCATCAAAATACATTACCCTACAAATATTCACACACACAATTGCCAGAAATAAGAATAGAACCCCTGCCTATCTAGTTATTTGTACTATAGTGTTATGCAGTTATTGCACATGCTACAGAGCTTACAGGGCTGATAAGAGCACAAAGGTACTTCTAAGGTGAATTACATCAGTACGACTGCTAAAGTTGGCCATTGGGATGTGTACTGGGGGGGGGGGTGTCCTCAAAATACTTCAGCTTACAAACATACACACTTACACACACTTTTGCCAGAACTGGGAATAGAATCCCTGTCTATCTAGTTATTTGCACTATAGTATTATGAAGTTGTCACACACATTACAGAGCTTATAGGGCGGACAAGTGCACAAAAGTACTTCTAAGGTGACTGACATCAGCAGGACTGCTAAAGTAGGGCACTGGGAAGTGTTGTGGGTGGGGAAGTCCTCAGAATACTTCAGGCTACAAACATACACACGCATACACACACACATTTGCCAGAACTGGCAATAGAACCTCTGCCTATCTAGTTATTTGTACTATACTGTTACATAGCTATTGCATGCACCATTGAGCTTATAGGGCTGGGGATGTGCAAACGTACTTCTAAGGGGAATGACATCAGCAGGACTGCTAAAGTGGGGCACTGGGAAATGTACTGTGTGGAATGGTCTAAAACTGTTTCATCTACAAACACACACACACACACACACACACACACACACACACACACACACACACACACACACACACACACACACACACTTGCCTGGACTGAAATTAGAACCCCTACCTATCTAGTGATTTGTACTACAGTGTTATACAGTTATCACATGGGCTACAGAGCTTATAGGGCTGGCAGATGTCAAATGGTACTTATAATGTGAATGACAGCAGCAGATCTTGTGAAGTAGGGCAATGGGAAGTGTACTGAGTGGGAACAGCCCCCTAATACTTACACCTACAGACACACACACACACACACACACACACACACACACACACAACACTCACACACACACAAAGGCAGGTGATGTGATATTATAATCCCCACCTCAGTACTATTACACAATGGAGCTTGCTTCATGCTGGCACATACGACTGGTTATGACCAGTATGCCACTGTCTGCAGCAGGGTATCACTCTATGCCATTCAAGGTATCCGTGTGTGTAACTCACTCTGTGTGTCTCCACCTGTGACCTGTGTCTCTCTCTCTCTCTATCACTGTCTATCTCTCCCTTCCCCTCGTCCATGTGTGTGCATGCTTGACATATTATCTATTGCCCATGTATATGTCTGTGTATCACATGCAGCAGATGCAGATATATCACATATGGGCCACCTATAGCTAGCTGTGGGTACTCCTATCTGATGGGTGTGTGTAGGGACACTTAAGGTGTACTTAGCCATCTATATGCAAAGATATATATGCACAATACAGTTATATAGTCCGATGTGGGTTCCGATATGGCCTGTGATTTTCTAAGTGTAGGAGCATCCCCAGTGTGATCTTCTATAGTGAGAGTGGGACTCCATTCCAGAGACAGGTATACTCTGGTCCAGGGTTTTGTGTGCTACAACCATACCTCTCAAAAGTAAACAGGACTTTCCTAGAGGTACTGGGTTTGTTTTAGCAGACATTTTCTGACATATCTGAAATCTGACACTGCAATGTATTGTGTCATTACCTAGTGAGAGACATCTTCAGATCACCACAGTGCTTTACCAGAGGACTACAAGATGTATGATGCACAGAACAATATTATGAGCCTGACTATATACATTCTTGCCAATACAGCCAGTTGACTGATGAAGCTGTGTAAACAGTCCAGCAACTTGGTGATATACTGGCTGGGGATCTCCTGCCTGTGTGGTATTCTTCTTACCTGAGAAGTCATATCCTGGTGTGGCCATACCTCTCAACTGTATACTTGTTGGCAGATTGTCCAGGTGTTTGTCTAGAAGTTTTGCCCAGTCTACAGAAATTTGTGTTTTATGGCAAGTTAGTTGCATATAATTAAAGACTGATGTTAAAAAATAATGACAGACATTAGTGTTTCAGACTTCATAACCTTCAGATAATTCCTGATAATGCAAAACCCTTTATCCTACCAACTTTCTCATGTAAGGGCAATATTTACAACCTTTGCCTATCATTGTGCCTTTTTCTCATTTATATTTATGACCTTGTCCAGATGTTTTGCTGTCAGAGGTTCGGAGGTATGAGTGTGGGTACAGAGTGCATTCTCCTGTGCAGAACTGTCTATTATATGTGTAGTATATTCCACATAGCACTGTGACTTCCAGGTATGTCAGTGACAGAGCAGTACAGAGTAATGTGGTGAACCATTGACAGACAGTTGTGTATAGGTTGATAGGTTGCTATGACATTAGTAGGGTATTGGCCCTAAAGCCCTTATAACCCATGCAGACAAGACTGTAGCCCATGTTGCAACATGTCAGCACACAGAACCCCCATCCAACAGGGAGACAGGTGAGATCACAGGACTGTATTTGGTGTTTCCTGTGAAGTTATACAGGGAGCACATCACTAGGGGTACTGAGGCACTTGGCTTGCTGTTGACAGGGAGTGCATTCCACAGATAGGGGAGTGTGGGGTACATGTATCTGTCACACCAACAAGCCGTACTGATATCACTGCCCTGGTTGATGCTGCACCTACAGGTTCATGGAGTGGGCCTTGAGTTCCAGATGTACAACAGCCCCATCAAGGCAGGGTCTGGATTGCTTTGTATGCCAGACAGGGTTCATCTAAGCAGAGTCTGTATGGAAGACATAGAGGGACAGTGCTGTTAGCCTATCTGTGTAGGATAGGTGCTTGGGGTTTGTGGTAACACCTTAGTGTTTGCAAGACCCTGGTGTGTGGAGTCTACATGGTCTGTGGTGTGTAGGATAGTGGAGTTCTCATGTGATTTTGCCTCTGAGGTGTCCATTGTTTTTTTTTTGTTGCAGACCTCCACTTACATAGGTGTGTGTTGTGTATTTTCAGGTGATGTTTACTGACTCTTTACACTGCATGGCACCTATGTTACTGCACAATTTGTTTTGGTGTTCACATTCTCCATTTGACTGGCCAGTGGTTCCCCTTCCCCTTATGTGTGTCTCTTTGTCTTTTTGTAGTCCAGTCACAGGCTTTCGCCACAGTGGCTGCTGTTATGTATTTTTAACTTTGATGTGGGAGGGGTACATGCCATTGCATTGCACATAGGGTTATGGACTTCACACTTCTGAGTGTACCTATTTAGCAGATCATCCATTATTGCACCACTTTATTTGCTGTGGTCCTTAGATGGTTTGTGTTGCTATATGTTTTTATGAGGCTGTATGTGGGCCTAGGTGTCATACCATCACAGAATGAATACTGCACAGGCCCAAGTATGACAGTCAGGCTATGGCCCACACATGGGATGGGGTGTTAATAATGTTCTACCAAACATAGACAGTAGGGAGCCTGGTTTGGTAATTGCTTGTTTGCTCTTATGGGTTTGATGTCTGCTTCTCCACTGTCTGCAATTGCTGTTTTGACATGACCCTTTCTTGTTTTGTAAATAGTTGGCAGGCAAATGCAATGTTAGGACAAGCAAAACAGATATGCAAAGCATAGTTGTGCTCCTTCTGGGACAACCTGTGTCATTCCAGGGGGTTGGCTGTTGGCCAGTGACATGTTGTCAGTGCTGACACAGAAAGGTGGCAGCCTTTTATACTCTGGCAGTAGACTGAACTTCAGGTACTGCCCATCCTACTAGGCACCATACCTCTCAACTTCTAAGAGCCAGACATCTGGACAAATCCATAACTGATTGGGGAACAGAGGCCTAATTATAGGGACCATTTTTAAGTATTGGCCTTACAAATCAAGAAAGGTGATTCAATAACAAGTTTTGCATTAGCATGCCTGTTTCTATAGGGTATGAGGTCTGGCACTACAATCTGTCATTATTTTCTGACCTTAGTATTACGCCATTTGACAGTGAATTGCCAGACAACCACTATTTCATGTTAAACAGACCACAATTATGATACAAACCTCTGGACATTATGCAATAGGTCTGTACAGTTGAGAGGTGTGGTAGGCACTGTGTAGATTACTCCAAGCTATGTACTGTCTATATGTGTGACCTCATGTTCATGACCTGTACAGCTTTCCTGCATTAACAGCTATTGACATCCAGACAGTGTGTACAACTTCTACCGTAAGTGTAGCTGACATGCAGAATACTTGGCGCTGCAGTTCTTGGAACATGGCCCTGTCAAAGACACCACTGTACCTAAATCACTGCAATGCAACAGCTGGGAGTAAGTGCTAACCACATCCTGACAGTATTAACCACACATATACATAGCTACTGACCCCTGCATATTGCAGACATGCAACAAGTTATTATGTTGATTGGGACATCCCTGGCAATGTGTGCTCTGCTGCTATTTCTCTGCAAACATACATGTTACTGCATTTCTATGGGAATATGGATGTGGGGGGGGTACACCTGTCAACTGTACACATTTGCACAGACTGTGCTGATATTTGCTTTACATTTTAGATCCATTTAGCATAGTCTTGTGCCCTGTCTTGAAAACTAGAAGCATATCACCAAAGATCTCAGGTCAGATTGTAATGGCATACATTTGACTTCTTAACCTTCAGAGCCTTACTGCAACTGCAAGACCTGCTGTGCTATCACTGTGTAAGTCTGTAGGGGGTATTTCATTATTATCACGATTTGTGGGCCTTTGCCATACATTTCTGTATAGTTTTCTACATCTGACTTGCTGGGTGAGGCTGAGGGGTGAGTATGGGACCCCCACACTGACATTCATGCCTGTGGCCTATGATCCCCCCAGTTAGTTGGCCCCCCACATATACAGCAGTGGGATTTGCCACCTTGGGTACTACTGCATAGTGTGGAGAGGTCAGTATTGGGCAAACATTTCCTGGTATCCCACATAGCTGTCAGTTGTCAGCTGCTATCCCAGTAGGCCACCCCATTCCCTTGCATGTATGCAGCAATACCATAGATATGCTACCAAAACATACTAATCCATTAATTTATTCTTAAGTAGACGGACTTACCTTGTGGCTGCGGCAGTTGTCAGGATGGTGCTTGAGGGCTGCCTATGTCGTATGCACGCAGTATACTGCCTATACATGGTAAGGTACAGGTAATGTGATGTGTATGGTATCCATTTTACTGCATATGAGAGAGGTGTCAGTCCATGGATCCCTACAGTGTCAGTGTGTGTGTTATGTGATGCCTCTTTGCCAAGGACAAGGCATACTAGGCATGTCTCCGTCTGCCTACAGGAGCTGGCTCAGGGGCTCCTCCTTCGAGTCCCTCTGTGCTTGTGGGAACCTTGGCAATGGTGGGTGGTTGTGTGTCCTTTCCCCATGCTGCTCCTGGTGCAGCTGTTTCCACAGGATCCTATTGTGTAGCATGGGACATACTATGAACATGTGTGCACATGTGGCTGGATAGTACTGCAGAGGTCCTCCAGACATGTCAGGGCAATGGAGCTGTGACATGAGCAGGGTGGGAGGGTGGCCTAATGGTTAAGGTGTTTGCCTTACAAACACAAGGTGCAGGGTTTGAGTCTCACAAGGGATAATTGGCTAGGCTTAAAATGGCTCACAAAGGCAGTTAGCTTAGTACTAATCTATAAACCTATGAACCTATAAACACAGCTCTATAATGATCCTTGTTTGTGTATGTGCCTCATTATGGCATTCTTGAGTGGGTGTGTGTGCATTTCTGATGGGCGTCATCATCCATGGCTCCAGTGCATAGCCAGCATCCCCCACCAGATGGCCATATGGGATGTCCCCCCTGGAAAATCGCTGGTACAGCTGTGAGGAATGCCAGATGTGGGAGTCATGTTAGCTAACAGGGCTGTCAGAACACACATTAATGATAATGCTGGGCATTGCACATGATGTGGCAGTTGGAGTGAAAGCCCTTGTGGTTTAGGTAGACCCTTCCCTGTTCACTGGGTGGTGCTTTGATGTGGATGTGCATGCAGTCTATGGCATCAAGTACCTCCTGGTAGTCTGCTACATGGTGGAAGTGGTGCATATTGCTGGTCCTCTCCTCACAGGTGTTGGGGAAGTAAATGTGATCACCTGCATGTGGTAGCATGGCATCCAGGAACTGGTGGGATACCCTGAATGCAGATGCCTGTGAAACACCCACAATGTCCCCAGTAGGTCTTTGTAAAGTACCTGCAACTAGTATTCTTAGGGCTACACATACCTTGGTATCCACTGGGATGGGTTCCCCTCTGTTGGCACTGGGTCTCAAGTGAGGACAGCACAGCTCGTTGAGTTGCTGAACTGTCTCCATGTCCACCGTGTAGCACTCTACTATCTCCAGATCATGTAGCCCCTGGTAGGTTAGCCTGGGTCTGAACACTCTTCTCCTCCTCCTCAATCTGGGGCAGTTGCCAGCATTATCCTCCTCTCCGCCCTCAGCCTCTAGCACATACTGATGTATCAAAGTGACAGCAGCCCCTAACATTTTGTCAGTTAAAATTCTCCCAAGTGTGTACACAATGGTGCAGAGTTTGCGAGAAAAAACAGACTGGAAGGTGTTTGCACAGTTTTTACTGTTGTGCTGCAGATGCTGCCTGCATGATTGGCTGGCTATTATACATTCCACCTGCCTGCTATATTATTTTTGCTTGATTGCTTTTATTCCGCTATTTAACTTTTTTTCCCCTTCCCATCTCCACCCCTTTTAAGCCCCGAGGCATGCTGTGCAAACCCAGTGCCCAAATGTAAACAGTTCTGCTATTACTGTTGTTTTTGTTTGTTTGTTTTAGACCCATTGCATGCCGTGCAAACCTGTTTAGCTAAAGTAAACACTTTGCAGCAGAAATGGCCCTCCCCTAGATGCAAACACACTCTTCATTTCATGGAATAAGTCAATACAGCCTCAGACACACCCCCTTGTTTAGCTTTGCTTAGCTAAGCTCAAATGGAAGACATGGAGCTCCAATGTGCTTACATCAAGCATGACATACCCCCTTTTCATGTCAGCTGCTTCTCCTGCTTAAACCACTGACTTATAGCTCCTACATGGTTAAGTGCAGCCAGAGAATGGTCTCCCATTTAGTGATTCAGTACAATTTGCTCATTTGCATACCTCACTGCCTTAGTCCCTTGTTACACCACTACACCAGACCGTTCATCCTTAGCAACCAGTGTTACCTGTTATTGTTTTAATTCTGCATGCCATAGACTATAATGGCAAATTGTAGATTTCACTTAAACTTGACTTTTCACGTTTTTTTTATTTTCTGCACAATTCCATTTGCATGCCGCTGCGCTATGCTTAAATGGATGAAATCACCCTTCCAAAAAAAACCTTAATTTTCATATTTTTGCAACACTTTTCCATGCCAATGGCCATATTTTTGGCCATTGGCATGACTAATGGTTATAATACATGCTTTACTTTGAACTGTCATGCCCCCATTTTCATTTTTGCAGAAATGTACTTGGTTAGTAACCAAATACATTTCTGCAGCTTACACTGTTTTGGCACGGATGCCTGTCTGTTTACTGAATCACTAATTCACCTCATTTGCATGGTTTTCATGAGAAAATGATGTAATTAGCATTATTCAGTGGTGTCCATGCCAGAATAGTGCTGACAAGCTCATGCATGCCCCCAACCTTGTTTACTGGATTGCTCGGCGGCCATATTCCGTGCAGGAGCTGCTGCACTAGTCCTGCACGGGAAAAATGTTTATTGAAACTGGGGGTAATCTCTTAAGTCAGTAATTGTACATTAAATGTTGTTGTGAAGGCTGCCAGCCTGGCTAGATAGAATATTGTAGATAATTCTGTAATTTGTAAATATTAATGTAAGCCACATGCTTGTTCTCTTAAATGAAAGAAAATTATGGTAAATGTTGAACTTCAAAAATGTAACCACATTGCACTCTGCTGGAGAAAAGCTGATAAGTCAATCATTGTCTAATAGTTTGATCTCAAAACTCGGAGCCAAGATGTCTGAAAGAAGGAATTCTTCCTATTGTTTTGAGACCAGAGTTAATGGCTAGAATTTACATGTATAATGTCTTTTATTGCTCTGACTTCCTGACCAGCTACAAGATCAAAAGGGCTGTTACACTCTGAGTTTCTGTTAGCCTGGGAAACAGAGAATAATGATGTAATCTGAAATGAGTCAGTGGTACTGTGTTATGAATTTAAGGACAGAGAGAGAGAGAGAAAGAATCAGAGCATTTTGCATTTGTTTTCAGAATTGACAACATCACCAGCACTGCCTTGCTCTATATGTAAGTTTATTTTAGAACTGTGTTTGCTCTTAGATATAGATAGGACATAGTAAATCTTGTCTAGCTGTTTCCTGTATTGATGTCAGAACTTTTCTACTGTATTATTTTAAGCATTTTCTGTGGTCTCTGAACTCTTGACTAGCACTGTGTAGTAAGAAGTATTGTCTTGGGTTCTTATTATTTATTATTAAATATTTTAAGTCATTCAACTGTGGCTGTTTTATGTAGAGATAATTTAAGATCTAGAGTACACTGCATGCATATAGTGATACTGTCCAAGCCACTTCAAATAAGCCTTGCTGTTCGTCACACTTACCATTTGGACAATAATATTGCGCAGTAATAATTGGACACTCTTTGATAAGGGTCTTATTAGTAGCTATTAGTGGTTGGTGGCAATTGGTAGTATTGTATAGTCTGAGCAGAAGGGGCATAGCTGGAGAACCTGTGCCAGCCTTCCATAGGAGTGTCTGTGTGTTTGTATATAACTCATATCTCAAAGTGTGTGTGTGTGTCAGTTACTTGGACAGGGACACGAAGCACTGGTTGGAGAGAGTGGGTGCTGGAGGTTTTAGCTTGACCACTAGGCTGAGAAGTGGACCCTATACTGTGGCAGTGGGGAGTCTTATTGGGGATCGGGAGAGAAAGGGAGAAACCAGCCCCAGACTGACTGTAATCTCTGTGTGTTCGTAAAGGAAATTGTACTTTACTGTGTGCGTGTTTGTTATCCTTCCCAATGTGGATGCCCCTCAGTGGTGTTCGTGGTGAGGATTAAGGCTCCTTGATTGCTGGGCCAGTGCACAGGCATCACATATTAATTGTTTGGCAGTGGTGGGATATCCACACCACATATTAATTAGTTGGCACATACTAATTGGCTTGTAGTGGTGTGGATAGTGAATTCCTGTAGCTTGTGTACAGTGATCACTGAAGGTGTTTTTGTACTCTAAATCAGACTTGCAGTGAATATTCAGAGCTCAGACCACAATTGTTTCATTCATTTTTGAGCTTAGTTAGTCAGGGAGAGCAGGCAAGCATGTCAGCAGAGGAGTATGGAAAGCTGACAAGGAGACAGTTGGCTGAGATGTGCCAGGCTAAAGGACTGGTGCAGGAAAACTTGACTAAGGCAGACATGATTGCAGCTTTAGTCATGGCTGCATCAGAAAACAGCAACCAGGAGCACAATCAGACTGACCGTGGAGATGTACAACACTCAGGAAATGGACAGCTCAACCTTTGTGCAGAGGCCTTAAAAATCCATCTGGAGCTAACGAGACTTGAGTGGGAGGCCAGATGTTTGGAAATGGAAGCTGTGGAAAAGGACCGGTAGAGGTAGCACAAAAAGGAAATGCTGACTCTTCACCAGAGTCATGGAGATAATAGGGAGGGAGTAACTGGACCCCCAGAAGCATAAAAGGTCAGTAAAATTCTTCTGCAGTTTACAGAGGTGGATAATTTTGATAGTTTCATTCATATGTTTGAGAGGGTATGTAAACAGTATGATGTTGACCAAAGGCTCTGGGTATGGTTCCTGACCCCCTTACTCCATGGTAAAGCTGTAACTATTTTGTCCAAAATGTCTGATGTTGACTGTTTTAAGTATAATGCTGTTAAGAATTGTCTGTTAGAATTTTTTTAAGCTAACACCTTAAACTTATAGAAAAACATTTTGTGAGCATAGACTCAAGGCAGATAAAAGTGTGTGTCAATATGTTGCTGAAATGAGCACTTATTTTCATAGGTGGATGAATGGATATCAGTTCACCACTTTTGAAGGGCTGGCAGACATTTTGGTGAGGGAACAAGCCCTTAGCACTTTGCCTGAGAACGTGAGGATCTGGTTAGCTGATAGACAATGTGCTACTTCAGATAAGTTGGGGAAGAAGGGAGACCTATACCTAGCAAGCAGGGCATCCCTGCACAGGAAAGGGACCCCAAGTACATTTCATGGATCTAAAGGAATGCATGGTGGGCAGCCTAGACTGCCCCAACATAATATGACAGTAGCAGGGGAAGCTACTTGTCCAGGACCTGGGGTTAAATGTTTTGAATGCAACCAGTGGGGCAATGTGGCATACAAATGTCCACAAGGCAAGGTGGGGAACAAAAGGTGAGGGAGCTAGCAAGTAGGAAAGACAAAATGCCAACAGTAGGTTGTCTTGAGACAACAAGGGTAGCAAACTACCGCAAGATGTTATATACTATCGTAGTGAATGGCAAAGTGGCCATTGCTAAGAGAGACACAGCCCCTGAAATAACCATTGTGAAGTCTGCAATGGTTACAGAGGAGCACTACTTGCCTGGGTGATCTACTCCAGTCAGAGATTTACGAGGGATCACATTCCAAATACCTTTGGCTATGGTTCACCTTGACTGGGAGGGTGGAAAAGGAAGCCAGCAAGTAGGTGTGTTTGAGGATATCCCTACAGATGTCCTGATAGGTAATGATTTTGATAGTGCAGTACCATGTCCTTGTACAGTTACCCACAGTCAGACTTGGAGACAACCAGATGAGTCTGGTAGCCTGGGGAGACCCAGACAGACCGCATACTTGCAGCTGGGACTGGTGAGGTGGTTACTTCAGAGAGGAAGCTACACTGTAGCAATGAGACTAAAGGTGAGCCAAGGCTGCTTGTGGGTACTGATGTTCCCTTGGTCAATGGGACTGGAAGGGTAGAAGTAATTAGTAGTACCCAGGCTGACAGTAAGGTACCGATGTCAGAGGATACAAGACTTCCTGTGGAAGGGGAGCTGGGGAGGGTTACAAAGAGAGAGTTAAGACAAGCTCAGCTCTCAGATCCTACATTGCCAGGCCTGAGAGAGGTAGCTAGTGAGGGACTTTATTTTCAAGGGAAGGGGGGATATGTATACTGGGACAAAGGGTTACTGTATAGAGAATGGAGCCCTGAGGAAGGGCTAAAAGGTGAGAAAATACAGCAGTTTGTAATGTCTAGACCCTACTGTCTGGTGCTTCTAGCAAAAGCCCATGATATTCCCTTTGCAAGTCATATGGGTATAACACATACAAAGAGACACATTATGCAGAACTTCTATTGGCCTGGAATTTACAGAGATGCAACTGGTAGTGCAGGACCTGTGAGCAGTGCCAAAAGGTAGGCAAGGCAGGAGATAAGTTTAGAGCTCCTTTGATGCCTTTGCCTGTAATTGAGGAGCCGTTTCAGAGAGTAGCTATGGATATTGTGGTGCCTCTGAGTACCCCAAGTTCCACAGGGAAAAGTATATCCCAGTGGTAGTAGATTATGCTACAAGATACCCTGAGGCAGTGGCTTTGTCCTCTATTTTGGCAGAAACGATGGCAAATGCTTTGTTAGAGATTTTCAGCAGGGTAGGTTTCCCAAAAGAAATACGGACTGACCGAGGTGTCAATTTCATGTCAGTCCTGCTGGCTTGTCTGTGGACATACTGTGGAGTGAAGCACTTGAAGACCACCCCTTACCATCCCCAGACTATTGGTCTTGTTGAGAGGTCAAACTCTATGCTGAAGTCCATGCTACAGACATTTGCAGAGCAGTTTAAGAGGGATTGGGACAAATATTTGCCCCATCTGTTGTTTGCTTACAGAGAGGTTCCCCAGGAATCCACAGGTTTTTCACCCTTTTAGTTGTATTGTCATAGGGTGAGGGGACCTCTAGATTTAATTTGTGATGAGTGGGAAGGTGAGTGTGAACCTCACAAGGAGTCTGTTGTGGCATATGGCCTAAACCTCAGGACAAGACTCAAGGAACTCATGGGTTTGGCCCAGGAGAACCTGGCAGAAGCCCAACAACAGAAAAAGGTATGGTATGACAGGAATGCTAGAGCTAGAGAGTATGCTGTAGGGCAGCAGGTAATTGCTTTCATTCCTGTCAGACACTACAAGCTGCAAGCAGCTTGGGAGAGACCTTACAAGGTGGTAAGAAAGGTAAGTGATGTTAACTACATGGTGGAACCACTAGACAGGAAGCAGGGGCACAAGTTGTACCATGTTAACATGATGAAACCTTACCATGATAGGGAGGACCTTGTACTGAGTATTTGCAGTGACTTGCAGGAGGAGTCTGAAGGAGATCTGGTGACTGATTTTCTCAGTGAGGCTCAGACAGACACCTCAGTGGAAGGGGTAGCAATGACCCAGCAGTTATCTCCTACCCAAATTTGAGAAATCCAAGCAGTGTTACAGGAGTTTAGGGACGTGTTCACTGGGAAACCAGGGTGCACCCACCTGGTGCAGCACCAGGTTGATACAGGACCCCAAAGGCCTATTAGGCAGGCCCCTTATAGCATGCCTGATACAGTCAAACAGACTCTGAGGGAGGAGATACAGGAAATGTTGGAACTAGTTGTAATTCAAGAGTCCAACAGTCCCTGGGCCTCCACAGTGGTGCTGCTGCCAAGGAAGGATGGCAGCACCAGGTTCTGTATGGACTACAGGAAAATAAATAGTCACACAGAGTCAGATGCTTACCCCATGCCTAGGACAGATGAGGCCCTAGAACAGCTGGGTGGGGCTAAGTATCTTACAACCATTGATTGTACCAAGGGCAGGTGCCCTTGACTCCAAGTGCTAAAGGGAAGTCAGCCTTTGTGATTCCTTTTGGCTTGTATGAGTTTACAAAGATGTCCTTTTGGATGAAAAATGCCCAGAGGCTGATAGATTACATCCTAGCAGGAGAAGAAGGTTTGCCCTTGCATATCTAGATGATATTGCCATCTACAACCATTCCTGGCAAGAGCACCTTCAACATGTCAGGGAGGTGCTTGGAAGACTACAGAGGGCAGGGCTGACCATTAAGCTGAGCAAATGTCAGGTGGGTATGGCAGAGGTCTCCTACCTGGGACATAGAGTGGGGAGTGATAAGATCAGGCCAAGTTGGAAGCCATTCAGGCATGGCCTAGCTCCTGTTACTAAAAAGCAGGTGTGGGCATTCTTACAGACAGTGGGGTGCTACAGAAACTTTGGCCCCAGTTATAGTACCATAGCTGTTCCCCCTCACAGACCTGACAAGGACAAACATGCCAAATAAGGTAGTGTGGACCCCAGCATGTGAGCAGGCATTCCAGAAGCTTAAATAAGCTTTGGGAGGACCCCTATGTTAGCCAGTCCAGATTACAGTAAATAATTTGTTGTGCAGGTGGATGCTTTGAACCATGGAGTGGGGGCTGTACTTAGCCAGATTTCTGCAGTGGGAGAAGAGCACCCAGTGCTTTATCTCAGTCATAGGCTCCAATCCAGGGAGGAATGCTATGCAGTTGTAAAAAAGAAATGTCTAGCCATAGTGTGGCACTGCAAAAATGTTAGTCTTACCTGTGTTGAAGAAAATTCACTGTAGTTACAGACCACAATCCCCTATCATAGTTACACAAAGCCAGCCAGCAAAATACCAAGTTACTAAGATGGAGCCTAGGGTTGCAAGCACATGATATGTCAGTGCAGCACTGCAGTGGGATTAGCAATGCCAATGTGGATGGGCTCTCAAGACAGGGAATGGAGCAATGTATACTCAGATAGACCTAACCCTCTCAAGCAACATTTCTCAAGGGTCACTTGAAAAACTAGCTTGTGTTCTCTGGGGAGGATGATGTGTGAAGGCTGCTAGCCTAGCTAGATAGAATTTTGTAGATAATTCTGTCATTTGTAAATATTAATATAAGCCACATTCTTGTTCATAGGTTCATAGGTTGGTACTAAGCTATCGGCCCTAGGGCCTATACAAGCCTAGCCATAACAATTCCCTGGCTATTTCTTCCCACAGTTTTTACTTCCCTGGACCCCTGTTCTCTTAAATGTAAGAAAATTATGGTAAATGTTGAACTTCAAAAATGTTACCACATTGCACTCTGCTGGAGGAAAGCTGATAAGTCAAGCATTGTATAATTGTTTGATCTCAAAGCTCGGCTGCAAGATGTTTGAATGAAGGAATTCTTCCTATTGTTTTGAGACCAGAGTTAATGGCTAGGAGTTACATGTATAATGTCTTTTATTGCTCTGACTTCCTGACCAGCTGCAAGATCAAAAGGGCTGTTACACTCCAAGTTTCTGTTAGCCTGAGAAACAGAGAATAATGATGTAATCTGAAATGAGTCAGTGGTACTGTGTTATGAATTTAAGGACAGAGAGAGAGAGAGAGAATCAGAGCATTTTGCATTTGTTTTCAGAACTGACAAAATCACCAGCACTGCCTTGCTCTATATGTAAGTTTATTTTAGAACTGTGTTTGTTCTTAGATATAGTTAGGAAATAGTCTAGTCTATATGTTTTCTGTATTGATGTCAGAACTTTTCTACTGTATTATTTTAAGCATTTCTCTTCGGTCTCTGAACTCCTGACTAGCACTGTGAAGTAAGAAGTATTGTCTTGTGTTATTATTTATTATTAAATATGTTTAAACCTTTCAACTGTGGGAGTTTTATGTGGAGATAATTTAAGCTCTAGAGTACATCAGAATGGTAAAATATCTGATGTCTGGGAGATAGAACAGCATTAGAAGTGAAATGGTTCAATGACCACCTGCACATGGTATAGGAATAAGTTATTTGTCTGCATTTATATATAGATCTATAAATATACCTTACTATGAAGATCATTTGCATTTGGATCTGTTACTGCTTCATTCTAGTTTAGGTAGCATACTTTGATCATTTTGTTTTATATTTTTCTGTATTTCTGTTTTCATTATGGAATCACAAGTGAGGCTGCCTCCAACAGTGTGGAGCTCCTACCAGCTGATTTTGGAGGGTCATTCACTTCTGATAATGAATGATGAACAAGCACAGTTTGGGCTTGTAGAGGATATGTCTGCCATGGAGAATGTTGCTCCCACAGTCCCTTCCCATAGTATGGACCCACTCAGTACATCTACACACACCCATGACACAGAACCATCTGAGAATGGACAGGTAGAGGGTGACACAGTTGATTAGGGTAGTGTGGTTACCCCAGTTGCATAGATAGTAGAATCTCCCCATAGGCATCAAAAGAGTGAAGTACCACACAGATGTGTCAGTAGAGATGCCCTGTCATCCTTGAATGATGTTGGTGTGTCAGTATTTGTCACAGTGGAAGCACAGGCAAGTTCCATCAAGACATCAGAATAGATAGTGTACTGCATGTCATGCATTCTGACATAAGAGACTGCATGAACAATGTGTGTGAGTTCTTGCACAAGATGAATGACACACTGGACCATGCAGTGTCTTTAACGGAATACATGAGGCTGAAGAGCTAGCACATTGTCAGATAATAGCCAATGTGGCTTTGGCCGTGTCACATTCCACTCCCATAGTGGTACTATTTCCAGTGCTTGATCAGTGGTTGAGGTGTCCACACTGAGGCATGTTGGACTGCATGGTTGTGGACATAGTTATGATGACAGCTTCTCCAGAAGACATTATTCAAATTCTGGAAGCACCCTGACTTCTAGCCAGAGTCAGGGTACTAGTACTGTAACTCCTGGTAGAGGTAGATAATGTGGTCAAGGGTGGCATTGGTGAACTGAATTCTCTACCATGCACTGCTCACACCTGTCTAGGATGCCAGGGCATAGTGCTAGCATAACTGCTTTGGCTGTGCTCCTGCAGACCCACACACAATGCACCTCACGCTGGCAATCTCACCTCACACCAACACACTTTAATATTGACATCTTTACATCTGCAGCTGATAACCCTGACACTGAATCCATGCTCTGACCCTCATTTCTCTCTTACACAAATACACACACACACACAAACACACACACACACACACACACACACACACACACACACCTTTTGTGTTAGGCTTTCCTCCTTTAACCGCCACCCTATGCAAGTGATTATGTCTGTGCAGTGCCCTTTATAAACTTTTTTGTGACTTATGGTTGCATATGTCTAATGCACAGAGTGGTAGCTAGAGTTTGGTTAGTCAGATGTCTGTTTTCATCAAGATATGCACTGAATTTCAGTTTTTTTTGTTCTGCTTAAGTTCAACAGTGTTTTTAGTGCTCAAAATAGTAACAGTTTTATTAGTAGTAGTAGTACAGTATTATTACTTACTTGCTCAGGCACCTGTGCAGATGATGCTGATATTGCCCAGGTCCCTACTGGGGTGTCTGGCATGGGTTACTATGCTGATGCAGAGTAGTGGGCAAGCAAAGGATGTTTTGTGGCAATACTTTTTTCTTTCCTCTGTTGGAGTGCAGCTTCTGTATTAACTATTTTTCTTTTCTTGCTATAAGGTTCTATAACTATGCTCAATCACCCACCTTTGTGGATGATGGCGATATTGCCCTACCCCTTGTGGGGTTGTTTGACATGGACCTGCTCTGGCTTGATGCACAGGTTGTATATACATATGCAGAAGAAATCCATTTTATACCTTTAAAAGATTCATAGTAGTTTTATTTTGTCTATGTTACAGATTTTACTCATAGGTTACTGCTGACAATCCTGTATAGTTAATCAACAGTCTGTTTCACCTAAGTACAGTACATACATATAAAGGTAAGCATTTATCTCTTCATTATAGGTTTTTCACTCACTTTTGTTAATGCTGCTGCTAATGTTTTGTAATCTGAGGTTACCTATGTCTGACACCCACAGTAGCTAGCCAGTACATGAGTAAGTAAGGAATAGAAAGTTTGTATGCATCACTGTTACTATTTGCATGTGCTTAACAAATTTTGTTGTTTACTTAAGTGGCGAGTGTGTGTGCTATTTACTACCTCTTAGCCAGAGCCATAGCATATTGTGCATACCTCCATTTGACATGATTGCCCCCAGCTGCTGGTTGTTCATATGATTCCTCATCTGTGTCTGCTGGCCCTGCCTGTGGGGGTGGGAACTTTAGTCCTTGTACTGAGTCTGTCTGCTGCAACTGTTACCTGAGAATGATGGTATGCACTCAGGCAGAGACTGTCAACATTTTATTAGAGGTGGCAGTCATACTGCAGGGCAACTCCAGATGTATCTAGACATTAGAAACGTGACATCAGCAGACCAAAAACATGTTCTGATATTTCTAGTATGTGCATGTGCATTATTGTAACCTTGCTCAGTGGAGTTGTGTGGGTTTCTCATCTGAGCCATGAGCCAAATTTCTAGTGCATATCCTTCATCTCCCACTAGCTGTCCTTGAGGAAAGTCACACCTAGAAAACCTTAGGTATAGGTCCCAGGTGTGTCATATGCTTGAGCCATGGAAACTGCCAGGGTTACCTTTGCTCATGTTATAGATGAGTCCTTGTGCATTACAAACCACCTGATAATTGATAGAGTGACAGCCTTTTCTTTTATGTACTTCCTTCCCAGTTTACCAAGTGGAGCTTTTATTTCAATGTGTGTGCAGTCTATATCCCCCAGAACCTCAGGAAAATGTGCTATGACATAGACATTTTGCATGGTGTTAGCTCTGTCCTCTGGAGTATGTGGAAACCAGATATGCTCTCCCAGTGTTGTTGCACTGCATTGAGAAACTGGTGGAGTATTCTTGATGCATAGGGCTGTAACACCTTCAGTGTGTCCATGGTTGGGCTATGAAAAGTTCCTGTAGCTAGTATATGCAATGCTGCACATACCATGGTTTCCAAAGGTATGAGCTCTCCATGATCCCCACTGAGCATCATCTGAGGATATCAGATAGTGACTATCTATAGTTCCATCTCATGATGTCTATGGTAGATCAGATATGATCCGAACTCCCACCACCTTCTGGGCTGAGGTCTAGAAGCAGCAGCCTGTAACACATATAAATTCATAATGGCTTCTCCAAAATAGCAAATTACAACACGAACCCCCAAAAATCCTCTATCTTTCCTCTAAACTCACTAAATCATAACACATCTTTTTCCCCTTAATATACCCCTAAACTACACCCTAAAATATTTAGACATAAATTTTTCTCACACCTATAAAGAAATGTATAAATCAAATATCTTAAAAACATTTGAAAAAATAAACAAGACATCTCAAGATGGCAAAATATTAACCTATCCCTTCTGTCTAAATCGGCCATCATTAAAATGAATATCCTTCCTAAAATACTATTTCAGCTAAACTCTATCAGTCTTAAAATAACAAAACAATTTTTCACATCAATGGATAAGGCCATCTCCAAATTCTTATGCCACCCTAAAACAACAAGAATATGTTACCAAAAACGTACAATACCAAAAGTAAAAGGGGGTTTGGGGCTACCAGATTTTAATCTGTACTACCTTATTATCAAAGCAAACTGGTTAATTCAAATATCACAATATGATAGAACTGAAAAGATTTGGTACCCAACATGAGTTAAAATATGGTCCAACCTATTACACTCCTTAAATATAAACCCTAAAGCTGCCCCTTTTCTTAACCCCAACTATAAACTCTTTAGCAAACTACACCCAATACTCAAAAATGAAATAATGGCTTTCCAATCTTTATTTACTTCTACCAACCTACAGAACTCACTAAGTCTCCTACAACCCATACACATGAACCAGAATATCAAGTTAAATAACAAAATTATCAATCTCGAACCATTCCCACTAATTAAAGACTTAACAGTATGGCATATTTTGCAGCACAAGGAATCAACACTTGAAAACTTAAGAACACAACTGAAGACATCAGGCGGCTACAATCCCATTCTTTGACAAATTATATCATTAGTACATTTGAAATATTCAAACTACAAAATAGATACACAAAATATAGTAACTACCCAAAATATAATCAAATCATTAGCTGCTAAGGAGAAAATTATTTCAAAGTCTTATAAATCAATAAGTGAGATAAAACACCAATCTGCGTTACTTTACTCAAGATACTGTGAAAACATCAATAAAACTATTACAACAACACAAATACAAGAAGCTATTAGCAATACCTTAAAACTAACACCTTTCGAAAACCTAATCTACACACAAAAATGATTAACAACAACGCATATTATACCCCAGCTGTCCTTAAAAAAATTGGTTAGAAAAAAGAATCATTGTGCTCTTTTTGTTCCAGTGAAAATCTTGATATCCTCCATATCTTTTGGAGCTGTAAAAATATTTTCAAGCTCTGGTGTTCCCTAAGAGTGCAACTTGAAAAAATTGGATATGAAAAAGCACATTTTCCTGGGAAACAATGATTCTACATATAATTCCTAGTTCAATCAATGGAATATTTTAGTTACATTATGTGCCCTACTTAAATTTTATATAACTAAAAATTGGGTAAATAACAATAAAATCTCATGGATAAACTTTAAAGGCATGGCAGTTAAATATATCACCTCCCACAAATTAGCTACCAAAAGCACAAAAAATTAACATATTTTCAAACATATTGGAACTCTTTTCTAGACACAATTTTAGCAAGCAAACAAAATTCATAAACTTAATTACAATTTAGGTGGCACTCAAAAAAAAACTCTATATACTAAACACAATAATGTATATTGCTCAAACATAACATGCTTTAAGATTTGCATCAAACGGAAGGCATCCATCATTGTAAATAGTGTAACTTGTACATAGTTCAGAGTTTCACAAACCCTTCTACAAGTAAGGTTATCCTACCTACACAAATCAAGTGACATATAAATGATAATACAAAACAAGCTTTTTATTTCACTTTTTGCAGTGAGGAAAATAACTTTACTTTTATTCTGTAACAGGGATAATGTAACTTCTCTGACAGAACCAAGAGTCAATTTTGTGTCTTTTATTCCCTGTACCCTCAGGAATGGTGAAACTATAAGATTTTAGTTTTAGTAAGTTTATAGGTGAGCATTGTAAATAACTGTTACTTTTTGTTGTTTTTATGCTGTAATGTCTGAATATTTTGGTTGGAAAACAAAAGCAATAAAAAGTATATTGGAAAAAAAAAGATTAATAATGGCGGCAGCACCCCCTAAAATTTTTATATTTTCCTCATGGCTATATTCAAGCATGTTTTTGAACACACAACTACAGAAAATGTGACATGTAGGCACTCATTTTTACAATCTTGACAGTGGTGTAGCTATGCTGGGTAGGGGCATTCTTCTTTAGCAACAGTCTGCATCATGTCTGTGTGTGCATTGATGCACAGACATCCTGTTCTTCCCTTTCACCCACGTACACAATTTTAAATACAGTAGAGCCAAATCATCCTTGTTTACTACAGAATTGGTAAGTAAGGCTGCTAATGCTTCCTTGTGTGTGTCAGAATTTGCAAGTAAGGCTGCTGCTTCCTTGTGTGTGTTGGAATTGCTGCTTCTTTACCACAGAATTTGTAAGTAAGGCTACTGCTTCCTTAATACAGAATTTGTACGCAAGGCTGCTTCCTTGTGTGTGTGTGTGTGTGTGTGTGTGTGTGTGTGTGTGTGTGTGTGTGTGTGTGTGTGTGTGTGTGTGTCAAACCCTGTACCTTAGGTACAACAAACAAGAGCTTGAGGTCTCTACCCCTGCCACTACTCATGATTCAAGGAATTGAGTCTACAGAAAGTCTGGAATGTTTGGCTTGGCTCATACCTTTCGTCTGTTCTTCTTAATATTTGTGGTTTTCTGGCAAATCAGTAAGGACTGAATTCACTAAGTAATGACAGCCATTTAAATTTCAGTCTTCCTATCTTTCAGGAAATGCATGGTAACACAAACCATTTTATTCTAGCAACTTTCTAAGATTATACAAGCAATTTTTAAAATGCGTCCCTGGTTTTGGGTCTGTGCTTCCCCTCAAGTAAATTTTGTCTTTTTCCAGATGTTTTATACTGCAAAGTTGAGGAATATAGTTGAGTGTCAAGTGCATTTTACAAGTAGCTGAGAGCTTCAGGGAAAAAGATTAGTGCTGCTTATGCCAAGTCTGTTTGCAATGTGCAACTGTTTAGCAAAGGATATCACTATTCTGCTAAAATATTTAACAGCATCATTAATAGCACAACAGGCAGTATACTTGCTTCTGATGCAGAAGGCTGTGGATTCTCTTCCCACAGTATGTAGATGGATTGCTGATACTGTACTTTAAAGGGGGTGGATGCTGCAGTACTGAGAATGTCTTCCTCTGGAAGAAATATCTAGCAACTGTGAACCTGTTATCAGTTTGCCATCCATTCCCAATTGCAATGTTACCAGCTTATGGTACCATTTTTTAATGTAACCTAGGCAATTTATTCTTCAAAGGCAACAGGCACTTTATTTGTAGATGAAACAATGAAATATATAGTTGTTTGCTAGTAGCAACCTCTTCATTAGTAACAGATCTGTTTAATGTGGAATTATTTCGATGATTTTTACTTTTGCAGACAATGCGCATATTTACTGATATTAGTGGACTGTAATGACAGAAGTTTAAGTAGACATTTATGATGGAAATTTCTGAATTGGGCAGTTTTGTCATTATTGGTTCATACATTTTTGTTTCATTGCTTATTGGAAAAATGTCCAAAACAGTAAATTTAAAACAAGCTCTAACAACTGTGCTATTATTATACAAGGAATATAAGGAATATAATGTAATACAATCAGGAAAGTGACTCAAAGAACATATATATTTGCATGGCCCTAAATATAACTGCAAAGGGCCTATGATTTGAAAACATTCCAAAGGTAAACTTAATCCCCCACTGGCCAGATGCATTTTCTTTGAATGTGGGTTTCAATGCTGTCTCAATGAATGTGAGTTTCAAGGGCAGAGAAGATTTAATGCTGTCTGTTTTCATTGTGACTATTTCTTTGTTCAGCAAATGTCTATCAGTGTTTGTGCTATAGAATTTAAAATAAAAGTTTTAATTTAAATCCAAATAATCATTGTAGAAGTAAAGCATAAAACAGTATGCACATTACAGTGATTATGGTAAATGGGAAGAAATAACCAAGTAATGGGACTCAGGAATGGCTGCAATGGGGAGGGCTGTGTATGGGGGGACCCCATTTGACTATGATTTTGTGAAGTGGGAGGGGCGGCAAACTCAAACACAGCCCCAGGTGACACAAACTCTAGGTATGCCACTGATTCATGAATTGCTCCGCTATGATTACTTTCTTAATTATCATGCATTTCATCTCTTTATTTGCTGTTTATTTGTTCCTTTGCATATTCAGCTACTAAACCTTGTTTGGCAATCAGACAAGACTGTACTGCTGTTTGTTGAATTGCAGACTGCTCAATCATCTGTGCTCATTACACAAACAGGCTTAGCTCGACATGTAGGTACTCATGAATCTTGGCTACAAGGTTTTAAGAACACTTTTTTAGTGCTTTTTCCAGTCTTTGAGAGAATGAATGAGGCACATATTCAGAATTAGCTGTAGAAGCTTGTAAGAAATTGAAATTAATTCAATTAATTAAAAAGTTATTCAAACACTTAATCATAACCAGTTAAGTATATTTCTGGGGCTACACACTTTGGAGAAACAACAAATGCAAATATGCTTGAAGTTAAACTTCATAACCAGCATGTACAATAGATATTCTCAAAGATTTTCAATTCACTGGCTTTCCATTCGTAGCTGTGTTATAACTGTGATCAGAAGAAGAAGTGCTCTTTACAAATTAAGGTTTACTTCCTTTATGTCTCTTCAAAAGCTCTTACATTTGTATTTCATTTTCTACACAAATAGGCTTATGGAATATTAGAGAAAAATATGTGTTGCATTTAACAACAAAGAAATATTGAATCATTTATTTACTCTAATATTAAATGAGAAGATCATTTAATCTCTTTATTATCATCATCATTAGCCCCCTTTTTCGCATTTTCTATTTGGAGTTGGGGTATCATGTTAAATATTGCCATCTCTCTATTCAATGCCACACCACTGACTTCTTTGACACTCATGCCTGACCGTAGCAGATCTGCTCTCACACAATCTGTCCACCTCTTTGCTGCATGTCCTTGTTTCCACTTACCTTCTTCTTGTATGTCCCAAATCTTCTTTACCAGATTGTCTTCTGACTTTATCCATGTGCCCAAACCACTGTAATCTGTTCTCTTTGATCTTTTCTGCAATTGGAGCTACTTTGGCGTCTGCTCTTATGTCCTCATTTCTTTGTCTGTCCCACAGAATGCATCCTACCACCCTTCTCAGACACTTCATTTCCATCACTTCAAGCTTACTCATCTGCTCTGCCATTACTGCCCAGGTTTATGTACCATACAGTAGTACTGGTCACACCACTTTCTTGTACACCTTACTTTTCAGCTTCTTTGGCATTCTTCTGTCATAGACTACCTGAACCTCTATGCCAGTTGACTGCAGCTGCTCTGATTCTAGCTTTGACTTCTTTGTTCAGACTTCTCTTCTTCACAACCACCCCTCCCAGATACTTGTAGCTATTAACTTGTTCCACTATCTTCCTTTCTATCTCAATTTTCACCTCCTTCTGATTTCCTCTATTTGTTGTCATTACCACCATCTTATCTGTGCTCAATTTCATATCATGTGCCTTCAATGTTGCATTCCATTCCCCTATCCTTTGCTGATGTTCTTGCTCAGAGTCTGCCTGTAATGCCTCATCATCTGCATACAACAATTGTGTTGATCTGTCCCCTCCAACTCATTTTCTAATGTAGTCCATCAACAGTATGAACAGCAGTGGGCTCAGATCTGAATCCTGGTGCACACCTACTCCCACTGGGAACCCCTCTGTGAGACTAAACACTGTTCATACTTGAGTTATTGGGTCCTTGTACATAGCCTGAACTAATCTATCAATGCTTATGGGACTTTGAACCACCACAGTACTGCCCAAATCAGCTTTCTTGGGACCTTGTCATATGCTTTCTCTAAATCTAGGAATGTCTAGTTGTACTCTTTCCTTATCTCTAGCTTCTTCTCAGCTATCTGTTTTACTGCAAACATCAGGTCAGTTGTGCTGCATCCTGATTTAAATCTGAGCTGCTCATCTCCCATCTTACATTCTACTACTGTGCATATCCATTTATCAATCACCCTATCTAGAACTTTCATTCGCTGTAATAGGTGTTTGATGCCTCTGTACTGCCCAGAGTTGTGGATGTCCCCTTTGTTCTTGTACACTATCATGAGTATGCTTATTCTCCAGACATCTGGGATATGCCTTTTCCATATTGCTATTAATACCCTCAGGAGCCATTTCTCCCCATCTCAGCAGCACCTTTATCATATCTGCTGTGACCTCATCTAAGCCTGCTGCTTTCCCTGATTTTATTTTCCTTAGTGCTATTCTTATTTCTTCTAGGGTGGTTTCCTCCTCTTTTCTTATTGTAGGCTGCTTCTGGGGCAGTACAGCTTCTGTGAAGTTTTCTTGGGAATCATAGGATCATAGGAAGTTACTAGACTAATGGCCTTAGGGCCTTTACAAGCCTAACCAAGTTCTACCATTATTTCCATGAGCAGCGCCTATTAACCCTGTCCAAGACGGACACAGGTAGAACCCCCTGGGTGAATTTATGGTTACACTTCCAATTGTCCAGATTGTGTTTGAAGAGGGACAATAAGGAGCTCTGTTTGGCATGAAGTGGGAGTCTGTTCCAAAGGTGTGTTAACCTCTGGGAGACAAATCTGTCCCTCCACCAGGTTCTATTAATGTCACATACCAGGTTAATGCCTTTAGAACAAGTAATCCATGTACCATTTGACTTATGGAGATGCAGCATTTCCAATAAAGCAGGGACAGAGATTGCCTTGTAAGCCAGGCAAAGATCACCTCTGAGTAGTCTGTATGAAACAGAAAAGAGTGACAATGATTTCAGATGATCTACGTAGGACAGATGCTAAAGACCTTGAATTTTCCTTGTGAGGAGCCTCTGTGGTCTCTCCAGTTGCTGCAGGTGCTTGGAAAGGTATATACCAAAAGAGGCATTGCACTCAATTATTGGCCTCATGAGGGAAGAGTACAGGGAGGTTATAGCTTCTTTTTTTCTGGTAGCAATGCACTTACTTATGAGATGAGCACTATAGAATGCCCTTCTTACTGCTGTGAAGACATGGTGATCAAAGGTAATGTTACTGTCAACCTGTATGACCAGGTCTCTCTCCACATACTTAGGGTGTTGCTATTGATGTGGTAGTTAGAAGGAACATTGCTCTTATGGAAAGGGATGATAATACATTTTTTGCATTGAGTTTAAGGCCATGACTTTGGCACCAATCATTTATTTGTATAAGATCCTCTTGTAGGATGTTGACATCATTTGACGATTCTATGATCACTCCCACTTTGCAGTTATCAGTAAACTTTGTCAGCCACAGACCTTTAGTTTTTCCTTGTACTTCAGAGAAATAGATTCTAAACAGTAGAGGTCCCAGGAATGATCCCTGTGAATCGGCACTGGTTACAGGTCTGCAGGTGGAAGTGGGTTCTCCTATTTTGATTCTATGTGTTCTATCACTGTGCCAGTTAGCAACCCATCTAATGTTATATGGGTTGATACCTAGCTGGGTGAGTTTGTCAATGATGCCTGAGTGGGGGATAGTGTCAAAAACCTTGGCTAAGTCTAGGTAGGCTGTATGTACAGATTTCTCCTCATCCAGGGCTTTAGTGACTGTCTTGAAGAAGTCCACCAGGTTTAACAGGCATGATCACCCTTTGACAAATCCAAACTGAGTAGGGTCAAGTGTTTGAAGATTACCTATGTCTTTGTTGATAAGGTCTCTAATGATTCACTCCATGGTCTTGCAGATATGGCTAGTCAGACTAATAGGTCTATAATTCCCGAGGTCAGTGGAAGCACCACCTTTGTGCAAGGGAATAATGGTAGCCATTTTCCATTCAGCTGGGAGTAAGCCGCTGCTTATACTATGATTAAAAAAAGTACCCAATAGTGCTGCTAATTTTTGTTGGGACCCATGTAGGACACAGCCTGGGATGTAATCAGGTCCCATGGATGCAGTATTTTTGGCCTTAGAGAGGGGATTAATGACCCACTGTTTAGAGATACAAGGTAGGAGATACATGTTTGGGACATTGTGGGGGACTTGTTGCAAGGCCAGGGGATTGAAGTTGTCACAGAACCTGTTGTCTAACAGGTTAGCCATGTCCACAGGCTCAGTATATGTGGTATCATTAACTACCAGTTTGGCACAAATCTGGGCCTTTCCTTTTAGGTTATGAAAGTAACTGAAGAAAGCCTTATGGTTGTCCTTAGTTGAGGAAGCTAATTCAGATTTGTAGTTTGCTTTACAGGAGTTCACAAGAAGTCTTATTTGCTTGTTTAAGCTGCTGGAAATACTCCTTCAGTCTGCCTTTAATGTCCTGTACAATGGTGAGCAGGTTGTTGCTAGCATCTCTTATGAAGGATGTCTGTCTATCTTCTTTAGCTTTCTGTCTTTGCCTTGCAACCTGATATAGTTTCTTTGTGCCACCTACTGAGTCACTTTCCAGAAGCGGGCAGAATGCCTCCAATGCCCCTTTCTTTGCTACTGCAACTCCTTTCTTAGTTTCTTTGTTAGCCAACCAGTACTCCTTCCTAGCCTGGTCATTTTTTTCTACCTTCCTCGTTTTTCTGCACTCCTTTCTTTTGATGACTTCTTGGACTTCTGCATTCCACGACCAGCTTTCCTTATGTAACATACTTCCAGACCTGGCTCAGCCACATATCAATTCTGTAGCCCTCACACATGCTCTTTAGAGGTGCTGCCATTATTCTTCAACTCCAACTATTTCCTCCTCATCTTGGGGTGCTAGAGCCCTTCGTAATTCCTTGAACTGTTGTACTTTCTCTCCAGTCAACTTCAAGTTTTTCAGCCTGATCTCTGATGACCTTAGAGCCTTCTGTGACCACTTTTTGCAGCTGATTTTGGCAACCAGTGGTTTAGGCTGTGGTCTGACTGTTTCACTGGGGATGATTTTGCAATCAATGATTCTACCCCAGTGTCTTTTCCTTACTATGAGGAGTTGCATGTTGGCCACTCTTGTATGTGATCTTTTGAGTGTCTCTCTTTCTGAACTATGTATGGCTAGTATAAACCATTTTCCAGACAGAAGTCTAGAATGACTTCTCCTTCTTTATTCCTGTTGTCCCTCCCATGTGGACCCTGGCAGTCTCCATTTAAAACGTTCCAAATTTCAAAGCTTCGATCATATGGTCCAGACCATATGACTTTCAAAGTTTTGAAACTTCAATAATCTGATAGGGACCCATATATACACATATCTGTGTTTGTATATGTGTAAATTCCTCCCTCACTGAACATTAGTAATGCTTGCCAACCCTGAACCTGCTCCTGCCCCTAACTCTAACATGCACCTTAACTTCAAAAAGCCTTTCCCATAACACTTTCACTATTCAGACAAATTTGTCTTGTGTGTGTTTGGGTTTTTGGTAGTTCATCAGAAAAGGAAATTTTTCTCCTTTTTTTGATGTACTGAGTGTCAATTTGTTTTATGTTTCACATAATGAATGTTTAATGTGTTTTGGTGGCTGATTTTTTGTCAAACAAGTAACACACCAACCAGTCATTACAGAATCAGATATAGATGTAGCTATATAAAACTCACATACATTAATTTTATGCAGGGCATGAACCCCAAAATCTGGATCTGCTGTAAAGTACAATTCTTAGCATTGGCCAACATGTTGAATTTATAATCTAAGCAAAAATCAACCAATATGTAAATATCAGGCACATAGCATCCATTATAAAAGAAAAGTGAAGCACGTGTATGTTTTAATAAGAAATATATACTTTGACTACAAACTCTCTCTCTCTCTGTTTCTCTGTCACTGCTCTAAAAAAACTACATGAACAGGATCATAACACTTACTTATGCACATGCTAAAGTAAATAGCAAATTAAATAAAAATTAACATGCCTCTAACATTTTAGTTGTTTTCCTTCAAAAATTAAATTAGGTAAAACTGATTGTTCAGGCTGACTTCCTCCCAACTCTAGAATTTACATTACTAACCATGGACTATGTTTGAAGATAACTATTAAGTGATGTAAACAATCATGCAAACAGTTGGGTGAAAATGCGAGTAAGAAAGGTAATAACCACATAACATCTCCCCTCCAATAGCAAGACAACTATACAAAATTAATGAAAAGGAAAAGAAAATTGTACAGGATTTGGAAAAATATTACACAAACACCTTTGCTGCCAGAAATACACACTATCTTGTGAATAAAAGGTTAAAAAATATTTGGTACAGATTCAATAAAGCCTTCATGGTCCATTAAATCTGTGTATGCATTGTGGTGCAATGTACACATGATAGAGCACCCTTTTGTATTCAGTAAGTGGTCCTACACACCATGTAAAGCCACTCAAATACAATAAACATTGTGGCATCCTAATTACAACATAAGCAGGTGTATTGTATGACAACCAACCAATCCAAGATGGAATTGCTATTCAACAAGCTAGAAAGCAACAATGTAGACGGAGTACTAGTTTTCCCTGTGAATTACAAAACCTATTGGAATATAGCCATGGAAACTATGCTACACAGAAATAATGTTAAGGGCTGTTGTGGCTTTCATTCATGTGCATATGCAACAGACCTATGATTATGCCGCATCTCCTACTAATAGACCACAGCAAGGAGGAGAAAGATTTTTAGACCCTGTTTAATTTTTCATAATCTGCATGAGGTGAAAATTATAGAGCACTACAGGGTGGATAGAGACACACTAAAGGAATGTTGCAATCTCTGTCATCCTTAACTGAGAGAAAGGGCATACTGAGTGGAACCGATCCCAATGGAGACTAAGGTATACATAGAGCATAGAATTGTAACTACAGGAACTTTCCAGACAACAACAAGGGACATGGTGCGGATGTCACAGGCATCAGTATCCAGGATCCTCCATTAATTCCTGAATGCTATGCTGCAACATGCAAGTGAGTACATACATTGTCCCCATACACCTGAGGGTAGAGCCAGAACTATGCAGGAGTTCTACCCTGTAGCACACTACCTTGAAGTCCTGGGTGCCAAATACTTGGCTTCATGTAGCACATGCAAATATAGTGCAGGCATTCCCTCAGTGTTTGTTGGTAATGGATTGTAACTGTAAATTATTACTGCTAAGGATAAGGAAAATACAACAGCAATTCAGACGTCCTTCCTCAACAGTGAGTGTGTCAGCCAAGTTATACTTACAAAATGTAGAAATAATTGTATCAAAGTTTTAAATATAAGCAGCACATATTTCTCATTTACTACCCAGTGATATCCAAACTCCCCTGCATTTGTTGCAAACTGTATATTATTGCCATGTAATATTCTCATATGATTTAAGGACAGTGATACAAAATGCTTTACAGATTACATGTCTCAGATTACTGTTCAGATAAGAGAGGAATGCACACCATACAAAGATAAGACAGAGCTGCTTTGCTGCAAACAACAGTTGTAAATGGTTGTGGGATCAATCATTACACTACATCTGAAATTAACCATACAGAAAACAACTCAAAAGAGTACAATTACCATATGTGTTGTTAATTCAGTGGATGATTTGGGACTTACTTGTATGCACAATGAATTTCATTCTTGCTGCAAAGCTGTTTCTGTGGCAAAGATGGATAAGATACCCTTATTGTGTTTTGCAGGTTCATTGGTATGAAAGTTCAAATGCAGATTTGTGTAAAAATATTTTATGCGTACTAACATTTACTTTGTAATGGTGTTTATTTGATTTTTTTAATACTAGTATTATGTGGTAAGCAGCTTAGCGAAAACATGGGAAATGAATAAATAGAATACATTTCATGTAATGTACTTCTATGATAAGTAATACATAAACTATACCTGTGAATCAGATGTATGTATAGCACAACTGCTAAACATGGTGAGCCACACAATATATACTAGCTGTATATCATGATTCGAGTCCCACATTTGTCACCTAAGAAACACCGCTCACACAGATAAAACAAGTTAAGCTTTACTTCTTGCATTTTTGTGCAGCTTACCTTTGCACAAACCTGGAATAATGGCCCACACACAAAGCAAAGCAGACAGAACACCTGCAGACATTCTCAATTTCAAAAATGATGCATTGTTGCACCTTTTGTTTCCATTGCACAAACCTGCTCGGTGGCATTGCTCAGTAGTTAGCAACTTTCCCCAACACCTGCCTGTCTAGAATGCCTGAAGAGAAGAAGCAGATAGTAGACAATTTCAAAAAAGATACCGTACAGTCTATCAATTATGTTTTGTGGCACACAAGCACTCTAAGTAGTGTTATGGGGTGGTTAACACACAGAAGTTAATAATGAATATGAAAATATCCAACTGTTTCTTTTAGCTATTCTTGTGGCAGCAGCTGTAAGTGTAGGTACATATAATCTTGGGTTCTAATACATCAAATTCCAAATATTTTTACTGCTTTTCCATAAAATTCATATAATTACACACTCCCAGTTTTAATTCTAAATAATACTGGAGCTCATATGAATTATTTGTATGACTGAGGGTATACTGACTATTATGTTTCTGTAATTATAATGGTGTTCTCTGGCCTTGGATGACCTTCAAACTTCAAGAATACTCATGCACACATGAATGTGTAAACCAGGACTTTGTCAGGTCGCATACAGAGATGGTTAAACCCTCAGTCTGTCATTGTATTAATATATAATTCATTTATTTATTTATTTGACATTTGTTTACCAGGAAAGTCTGACTGGTTATAAGCCCATTTTTAGTGGAGGCCAGGAAGAAAAGCTCCACAGTACAATTTAAAGAGAATTACAAATCAAATAGGTTAAAAAGACTAAGACAATCGGACAGGAGTACAATTCATGGATACAATAAATGAAGAAAATAAGCAAATATAAAGCAAGCAATGAAGTTGAACATACATTATATAGAAGATAAAAGGGAGTTCCTAATACATATGTTACATAATAATGTATGAAAATATATTACAGAATAAGTATTATGTCATAAAACTATATACACTTTCTGGCAAAACACTTAGGTAGTAAATTTCAGTCAAAATTTCTGGGATATATCACAGTTAGTGTGAGAATAGAGAGAAGGGACATTAGAAGGTTAAGGAATTATAGAAAGGTTAGGCTAGAAAACAGGTAATGCATGAATGAAAGTAGGATAGATCAAGAAAAAGTCTATTAAGTCTAGGGAGAAAGGAATGGGAAAGAGTACTAAGATGGCATGGAACATGGGAAGATCCAATTATTGGTTAGATGTTCTTTTAGCCTAGCCTTGAGCGGATAGTAGTGGGATATGTCTGATTGATTCTGGAATGTTATTCCATGATTTGGCAACATAGTAAGAGTAAGGACTAACACTGTTAGATCTTTGAGGTTTGTAAATAGATAGCAGATACATGTGAAAAGAGAGTAGGTCACAAGATGGACTATAGTGCTGAAGTAGTGATGTAGTTTGGGAAAATGAGGAATTGAACAGTATTTTGTGTGTTAGTGTTATTTGATTAAAGGTTAGAAGTTGGGGTAGTTTGAGACAATTTAGGCACTTGAGAGCAGAGCAATGGTGAGAGTAGTGGGACTGGCCTGTGGCAAATTTAGCTATTTTATTATAAAATTGTCTAAGTTTTGCTTTGAGGGAAGAGTGAAGCTTGTTTAGGATAGGTGAAGTGTATAGAAGGGAGGATAAGAGATAGGTGGTGGCAAGGGTTACACTTGTAGAGTTGGAAATGAATTTCTTAGTCCTATACATTGTGTCAATTTTTGATTAGCTTTTTTTATATTGTTATGAATATGCACGTTAAACTTAAGATTGTTGTCGATAGTTAGACCTAATGATTTTGTGTGTGAAACCACATTGATTGAAGTATTGTTCAGAGAAGTAACAGCAAAGTTAGACGTATCTGGAGAAAATTGTTTTGGTAAAAATACTAGAGGTTTAGTTTTTTGGGGGTTAACTAGTAGATGGTTGTTGCTGAGCCAAGACTCAATAAAACTGAAAGCTTCTTGAGTTGAGTTCTGTAGATGAGAAAGATTCCTAGCATGAGTATGCCTGAGAAGCACGTCTTCTGTGGTAAGGATGAAAAATCACCAATATGGAATACATTTTTGTCTCTTATGCATAGGTTTTAATTCCACATCGTAAAACTTAATTTTATCAGTGTATGAAGCCACACAAAGAATGTGTTAGATCATAAAATTTATGCCCCCACTACATGTCTGCAAAGTTAAATTACCTAACAAGTACAGCAGCAACCCACTCTCAAACTAATGCCAAGTGTCAGATTCATTTTCCAATTTAAAAAAAAAAATTTCCTCTCTGCTTGGCACGGTTGCTCTCCACTTATCATTGTGCAAACATGATTGTCATCATTGTTTGGGTTTGCACGCTGCCAGTAAATGTGATAACAAGCACTGGTGGGAAATCACTCTAAACTATTGCTGTTTTCCCTGGTTGGACATGTCTGGTGGTAGAAGGGAAGGCACCCAATTTAGGGTGTAGAGGAGTCCAGAATCTTTACTGGACTTCTTGTAAAGTATCACAGCTAAAGGTCATTGGAGGGGGACTATAGCAGCTTCCAGTACAAGTCTGAAGCATAGAATAGTCTGGTCAAGGCTGTATCCAGTGCAGCTGCAATTCCACATTTTGGAGAATAGTGTAGCAATCATTTTAATGTCCTGAAAAGGCACAAGTGGGATTACACTCAACCAGTGGTTAGATGAGTTCAGGACTGCTGACATCACACAGTTGGGTAAATATGCTGATATGAATGTATAGTAGATAGAAAGCTGAATATAGGCAAAACTGGTATGCAAAATGCTCTTCTCTTGTTCTCTGCTCATGCTAAGCATCTAGAGAGATTGAGGGAAGCAAGGAGTATGTATGCAGTACAACATAGCTATAATTTTAGCTAAAGTATTGCTCTTCGATACAGTAGTAGCAAATTAAGCATGCATATCCTAACTGTAAAACCAAGCAACAATGTTTCAGTCTGTAGCACAAGTCAACTATAGGAGTCAAGTCTAATGCTGTAGTCAGGCTTTGTGAGTTAAATACCACAAGTAACAAATAAATATTAGTAAAATCCTTTAAAATATTAAATAATTTTATTTCAAGAGAAGTAGCATAAATGCTCGGCTTTTAGCTTAATCTGTATAATTTACCAAGCATATGTGCAATATATGCACATTGCAAGGATTACTTACAGCAATATTTACTTAGAGTTTGTAGTTGTTAAGAAGTATACTTAAATGTAAAACTACACCTAAATCTAAAATACTTTATTATTTTGAAAATGCATTGTATGACTCAAATGATGGTACTAATTACCTCTTTTTTCTCTTTCCCCAACCCTTATCTCACTTTTTTTATTTTTCTATATGTCATCAAAACATTTCCATGTCCTCCATCTCTGACAAATCACAAAATGCTATACAACACAGGGAGGTATGCCAACTCCCATGGCTCAGCCTGCCCCTGCACTATTGCTCCCTGCACTGGTGCCCAGCACATCTATGACCCATTCTGGCAGTACTGCATCCATTGCCCCTACTCTACCTGGCCCCTGCATATCAGGTACCACACCCTCAACAGCTGGTGCTGTGGTACACTCCAGGAGTACTTGCAGAGATGGGGATTTTATCACCCACCAGGTGTTGCCAGGCATAGTGCATAGGGTCATGCACAGCAACATTGGTGCATGTCTATGCTGGATGGAGAAGATGCACTATTTTATGGTCCTGAGGAGAAGATGTCAGGCACTCCAATAGCCATCAGAGTAAGTGGACAGTGATAACAGTCCTGCAGGTGAAGACTAGATTCTCACTGTCTGCATGTTTGACAAGCATGGACATCTGTTGTCCCCTGCTTAACTCCAGTCATGGTATCTAACCTGTCATGTCCATTACTGTCTGTTTGTCTTGTCTTGTCTGTCCTATTGGTTTGCATCTGTTCCTTAAATACCCTACTTACCTGACCTGGAAATACCTACATCCCTTACCCAACATTCCTCTCTTATTGAAGTAAAAAAAAAATGGGCACCTGTCCCAAACAAAAAAATATATATATTTATATATATATTATATATATATATATATATATATATATATATATATATATATATATATATATGTGTGTGTGTGTGTGTGTGTGTGTGTGTGTGTGTGTGTGTGTATTTTCCTATGCATAGCTCTTCTTAACGCACTTGATTCAGTCCAATTGGCTATACAACATGATTTCATTGTTGTCATCCATCTTTGTTGAGGTGATAGTCCAAATTCAGCTAACATTCTGTACATATTTTTGTTTTACACTGTTGAAGAAGGGGATAGCTATGGTTCTTTCTTACCTACCTCCTACACATTCCTATATTGTTTTCCCTTTGTTCTTCCCCCTACTTGCCACCCATTTCACCACTTTCCTATCTTCCCATGTTAATACCTTTAATCTGGTCAGAGAATAGAATTACACACCACACACATAAGTAAAAAAAAATGAAGCCCTTCACTTTTTGTCCTCTGTGCCTGCACAGAGTCTGGTATCTTGTACCATTGCTGAGCAATGGCAAGCAGGTCTTGAATGGTGTGGTTACCTTCTTGCAATGCTGTTTAAACACTCTGCGCTAAGGTAGCACATAGTGAATGCAAAGTAAATAATTATGTCATATATTATAAATACATATTTAAAACAATTAGATACACCTGGATTCAAACCCTGTATTATCTGCACTCCAAAAGAAATCTGTCAAGTTTCTTACACTCAGTACTATCCACAATTTTATTAATGAAGCAGAGGCTTGCATTTGCTCATCATTTAACTACCCACAAATGGAGAAAGCAGTGTAAATTTCTATCTCACATACGCACTTTGCCATTAATCATGCAAATCAGCTGCTCAGCGGTGCATTATGCAAAAGTGCACATTAGCATGTATTACTTATGTTTGCTCCCCACTTAGTTTTCAGTCCATGAAAGTACATATAAAACACAAAAAAGTGAAAGCAGTTTTTAATGAAAGAACATAAATTTACACTATAGCCATCTGTTACCTGCACCTATGCACTTGAAACTTGTTTTTTCAGTACTTGTTCACAAATATATCAACTACAGTACAGAAATAAATTTAAAAAAGTGATTTCTTATATACCATGGGCATCTTAATACTGACAATACACATTCAGATTTTCCTGTACTTGTAGTAATGTGGACAACTATTTGCATATAGTTTGCAAACCTGTATTTTTAAGGTATGCCTACACAATGGAAATACAACAGCAAATGCTAGACTCTCCACACTCATCAATCTGGTAACATGCAGGTCTTTAATATCTTAACAGTTGTACATGGCTAGCTATCCATTTCAGGCAGGCCTCCCAACATTCAGTGATGATGTCATTCACAATAAATTGTGCAGCAGCCTTTGAAAAGTAAGACTTGTGCCATGATGCTTGCATTACATACTGAGTTTTCTCACATGTGTATTTAGTCAGGTAGTGATTCTAATCTCACTGACACCAACTGGTGTGTGTCTGAACCTGTCAGAAAAGCATACATGTGTATCCTGCATTTCCAGTAAGTGCCAATATTTTGACAGTTGTACATGCCTACACATCAATTTCATTTAATTCAGGCCTCCCATCATCTTCTCTCAAACATCCAGTGTTGATGTCATCTACTATAAATTGTCTTACAGCCTTTGAAAAGTAAGACTTGTGCCATGAGGCTGCTTTAAGTACTGAGTTCTCTATTATGAGTATTTAGTCCTGTAGTTTTTTTTAATCTCCCTGCAGTTAAAAACTGAGTATGTGTCTGTCTAGTCAAAACAGCATAACTATGTATTCTGAGGTCATAACTACAATCCCATGGAATACCAATATTTTGACAGTTGTACATGCCTATGCATCCATTTCATTTAGGCCTCTCACCATCTTCTCTCAAATATCCAGTGATGATATCATTCACAATAAATTGTCCTGCAACCTTGTAAAAGTGAGACTTGTGCCATGGCACTTGTGTTAAGTACTGAGTTCTCTAATAAGTATACTTGGGTAGATGTTCTAATCTCACTGCTGTCAACTTTTGTGTGCATTTGTGGGTGTGTTTGTCTAGTCAGAAGAAAATAACTATATCCTGCAGTCATTACTATAATCCCAAGGAGTACCAATATGTTGACAATTGTACATGCATACATATCCATTTCATTCAAGCCTCCCAACATCTTCTTTCAAACATGCAGTGCTGATGTCATCCACTATAAATTGTCCTGCAGCATTAAAAAAGTCAGGCTTGTGCTGTGGGGCTTGCTTTAAGTACTGAGTTTTATAGTTGGTGTATGTAGGTAGGTGTTCTAATCTCACTACATTCTACTGGTGAGTGTGGGTATCTCTGTCTAGTCAGAAGAGCATGACTGTGTATCCTTAGATCATCAGTGCAGTCCCATAGAGTATTGTTATTTTGAAAGTTTCACATGCCTGCATATCCATTTAATACAGGCCTCACAATATCAACTCTCAAACATCCAAATGGTGATGTCATCCACTTTGATTTTTCCTGCAGCAGTGTAAAATTCAGACTAGTTCCATGCCACTAGTATTAAGTACTGTGCTGTATAAAGAAATAGGCAGGGGTTCTATTCTCACTGCAGTCAGCTGGCATGTGTGTGTGTTTACATTGCTGACATTTGAGAGAGCATTTTACACTAGCTTGTCAGAAAGTGATATTACCATCTTCTTCTCACCAGACACTGTTGATGTCATCAGCTATAAAGTGTTTTTCTTTTCAGACAATGAAAAGGCCAGACTTGTGTTATGGTACCTGCATTAAATGCTGCATTCTCCAGTCATTGTACTTAAAGTAGAGGTTCTGTTCTCACTGTAGTCAGCACATGTGTGTGCTCTCGGCTGATGTTCGAGAGAACATTTTACACAAGCATGTCAGACACTGCTATTAACATCTTCTTCTCACCAATCTCTGCCGATGTCATCAGCTATAAAGTGTTGTCAGAATAAAAAAAGAATCATGTGCCATGGTCCTTGTGTTCAGTCCTGTGCTGTGTAAACAGGTAAGTAGAAGTTATATTCTCACTGCAGGCAAGTGTGTGTGTGTGTGTATGTGTGTGTGTGTGTGTGTGTGTGTGTGTGTGTGTGTGTGTGTGTGTGTGTAGTCAGCAATCACTATGGTGACAATTTTAGAACAATATTTGAGTCCACAGCTATGTCAAATCCTATTCCTAACATCTCATTCTAGCATACAGTAATGATGTTATCCTATATGACATGCACTCTGACTATATTCAAGACAAACCTGTGCTGTGGCAGTAACATTAACTACTGTATTTGCAAAATGTTTACCTACACACACAGGTGTTCTAATCTGGCAGCAGGTAACTTGCGTGTCTGTACATAGACCTATCACTCTTGAGACAATTGGGATGTGACTCCGCATCCATGTCCTACACTTCTCCCAGCATGTTCTCCTCAGCATACAATGATGCTATCCTACTGCATTGTGTAACATGACAGTATTACTGTCAGACATTTTTGGTGCTGCTACTGTGACTTTTCATGGCATTCATATTCTACACCTGTGCAGGTGTAATGTACAAACCAAGCTCAGTCTACTGGTGTGTGTGTGTGCGCGCGCGTGTGTGTGTGTGTGCGCGCGTTTGTTTGTGTGTGTCTCTATGTGTGCATGCACGTGTGTGTGTGTGTGTGTGTGTTGTGTGTGTGTGTGTGTGTGCATGTGTGTGCACGTGTGTGTGTGTGTTGTGTGTTTGTGGTTGGTGGTATGTTAGGGATATTGTATGATCTTTGGAGTCATTCTTCATTGCACTACCACTTAGAAAACCATTCACATAGCCCCATGCATCCACCATCTTGCTTTTTCCACTTGCCACATAGCATCATTCCTGCAGAGGAGTGGAGGATGTCTTCATTCCAAATATGCATACACACATCATAAAGCAGAGTCCTTCTTTGAGCCTCTAGACTTACTGTCTTCTTGTATACATAATAGGGACTTTTTACAGCATATAACAATGGCTAGGATTTCACATGATGTTAGTCATTACCCTAATAATGTCCTATGACCCTATGAACATTTGACATTTCAGTGCTGCTTTTATTGACATGTGTGATATGGAGATGTGGATAGACAATATAGCTACAAGAAGGTCTTACAATCTGTGATGTGAGCTAATGTATTGATGTCCATTGATGCCATTGCAGTGCACTGCTCCTTCTATCACAGCTGTAGTAATATGCCTCTTGAGAACTATTGACATGGTATGATACACTTGTTATGTATATTGGTGATGTATTAAGACATGTGTTGTAGTGGAGCAGATCTACCATCTACATGGTTCACATTCCACTATCACAGTGATGTTTGCTGTATAGCAAAGGCATGCATGTGCCTACATACCATCATTAAATGTTCTGTGACTGACGTCAATATCAATTCATATTGAATACATGGTCACGCAAGTCTTGTCTCATACATGTGGCTGTTATACTGTGATATACACAACTGATGTATTATATGTTTTGTTGCAATTGCAGCTTTGTGTAATTCATTGTATGTGCAGTTGTGTAGCTACGCCCATGGATTATTGAGGTGGCCAGCAGCACCATTATGTGACTGTTAGTAGTTGTATCTGGAAATGTTCTGCATGAGGCACAAAAAACTGCTCTCTGTGTCCTGATATGACATCAGGCACTCAAACACAGGTTGCCTGTGAAACACATGTGTATATATTACGGAAGTGAAATAAGTACTTGACATTGGTACAGTTGTACGGCTGTGTGCACAGCAACTATGTGTGGAATGTGATGAATGACCAATGCTGTATGGAGGTCTGTCACAAATCATTTATTCCAATATATATATGAAATATTAAGTGGAATACACAACTAAGCACAGATCTGTATGTGGATATCAGCAGACATACCCTCCTAGAGGACATAGACAATCTGCTAGCTGACAGCTTGTCTCACACATCACCACCCTGTCACCACTGGTCATTGGCCAAAGGATACATGCAAACATTACTCAGTTATTATTCTCAGCAGGTCAGAACATCTATGCACTATCTATGGCTAATAACAGAAGCAAATGGTCCCTGAAAACATCACAGGTTGCCTATAGCGTTACTAAAAACCTGACCTACCCGACACAGTTGAATCCATATGTCATCACAGCCTTTATATAGCCTGTGTACTAAATCCACATTTGATTTGTTCAGGCTACATCATGTCTGTCACATCTGTTCACTGACTTCAAGAAGGTTACCAAGGGTATGCATGATGACAATACTATCATCCTGTGTAACTTGACCTGGCCAAGGCATTTGACACAAATCAACAGTTCATTCCCTGCTTTGCACAAAGGCTGAGTCATTCAAACCTCAGTTGGGCAACAATTCCTGCCATTTTTCTTAAGATGTAGGAAGGTGGGACAATTATGGCTGGAGATAGTTAGGGCAGTGCTCCTTTTAGAGTACAGAGGTGATGTAGGGGGAGTCCAAGATTTTTGTGGGCATCTATCATCAGGAGTACAAGTGGATGCTCCTGCAGCAGGGGTATATGGGGTCACAGTACAAAGCTAATGCCTGGAATAGTTTGGCCAAGGCTGTTACCAGCATTAATGACATTCATTGCACGTGAAAACAGTTCCATCATCACTACAGTCACTTAAGTTGATGCAAGCCTACCCTCTTTGGTTGATAGTGGGGATGAAGTTACTATACAATAACCACCTTCATATTTTAAATATAGAATCCTTTCACTAACCAAGTACCCTGCCAATATGTGCCACCATCCAATATCACATTATGCTACTAAAGGAATGGGAGACACATGGGAGCAGGCCAGAAATTGCTAGGGTAAGTATACCTGCTATTATGAAAAATGTGTCAATCTGCATAGTAAATGTTGTAGCCATAAAAATAATTCTGCATAACTTTCATATAGCAGTACCATGTTTTGTCAGCATTGGCATAAATTACTGGAATTAGTCTGACTGTGCAATGCTAGAGATGTGCTTCTGTATGCCAGCCTATATATAGGTAAACAAGTGGCTAATTATGATAAGCCTATGAGCACTGAAAGTGATAGAATGGCTGTAGGTTCAATTCTCCCAACCCTCCACCCCCCCAAAAAAATAAGAATTCATTTGTACTGTAAGAGTATATATGTCATACTATCATGCCAGTAATATCAGCGCACCACTACAAGGCCCATATTTGTTTATTGATGGACACTTTACAATATCTATCCTTTGTCTATCACCTGTTCTTAAATTACCTATTGTGCTATAACCATGTTTTTAAGTATTATTGTCAAAAGTGAATTAACATCACTGGCCAAAAGCACAAATATACTGTTGTATAAAATAGCCCCTGCAGTTAGTATGCTCTTATTTCAGACTGTATATGATAATGGCTTTTGCAACTCCCCAAATATGATACTGAGACAAACAGACTGATGACAAACCTAAGTCCTACTATTAGAAAGGTTATTGTCCTTTACTATATAAGTATCAGTATAGTTAAGAATGCAGCTTCATTGTTTTTGTATGTCTCTTCTCCCACCCTCTTCATTGCTATCCTGTCTCTTTCATACATTTATTTTCTACCCATTTCTATTGGCATTATATGCAGCAACACAGCAACCTGCATTGAACCCACCAGAGACAGCAGTGCCACCACCAACGCCAGCGGAGCATATCTGGGTTCCAGCCTCCCAATGTTGTTTCCACATCTTCTGCCCTATCTGTATCACCTCTATCTGGTAGCCCAGCACAAGATGGTGGTACATGGGTACCCGTTTTTAGCAGTGAAAGGAGAGGTGATGCTTTCATCTCTCCTCGGGAGCTGTCAGAGCTTCTAGGGGAGAAAAGAGACAGACATTTGGATGTCTGCATCAGATATATAGAAAACATACTCGAGCAACTTACTGAGTCACAATCCCGCTCAATGAAATCTCCGACTTCTGTGGCAGGACCCCAGTGGTGACTGCTCCAAGGTGATGAATAATCTCCCACTGGCTATAAGCTGCCAGAAACTGCAACTTTGTGCATCCAATCCTTTCATCAAACCTGATGTTCTGCTCCCTTCTGTGTCTACACCCACCATTGTATGTTGCACAGTCCTCTCCTTTCCAGTTTGTTCCTTCTGTTTTTTGATGTCTCCATCACCATTGTGTTGCTCCTTCCTCATTGTGTTAACCCACACGCTGTCAGTCCTGTCTGTTTTTCCCTGCGATTTGCCCTTCTCATATCCATCTCTTACTTCCCTGACTTCCTTCCCATCTTATGTTTTTCAATAAAAAATGAAAGGGCACATTGTCCAAAAAAAAATACTTCTGCAGATGATCAAGCATTACAAATTTCATCTATCATTTTGTGACCATGTCTGATAGATGTAATTAATGACATTGATACTGTCTGTGGATAGAACAGGATTTATACTCAACAGAGACATTGGGCCACCAACATGTTAAGTGTTGCAGAAGGTCAAGCACAAGAGCCAAGAGCAATGGGAGGTGGCCTGCTATGCAAATCACAATTAACAGAGACAGAGCAGTTTCTGGCATCTCTGAATGGGGGTGTTCAGACAGTTCCACAATCCATTGTGGAGTTTTGGATTTTGCTGTAGAGCTCAGCTGACAACCGAGAATATCTATTGGGGTTGCAGGAGCTGAGTATTTCTAAACAGGACAATTACCTGCCATAATAAGTAAATGTGTAGTGTAGTACAGCTTACAAAAATAGTTAATTATTTTTGCTGCAACATCAGGGCTGCATGTAGAGAGGCCGCTGCCATAAGGTAGGTGAACTATTAGTTTCCCATAACACTATAGCATTGACCACCTCCATCTCCAGTTAGGATAGATGTTATGGAAGGAGTATGTCATGGCCAGGCACACATAATGCAACCACATCCACTACACCATCCACTGTTGAGGGACGTACATTGCAATGTGGACATTCACATTGGCAGGGTGCTCGTGTTAAGCCATCTATGGCACGGCATGGTCATAAGTCACAGTCATGGAGCAATATGTCCTCTCCACATGGTGTGGATTGTGCTGTGACCTTACCAGGAGAGTAAATTCCAGTGGTCAGGAACATGCATGGTCTATACACATATCACCTGTGAATGTCATAGACTTTTCCATCAGATCTCAGCACAGTGCTGCAACATCAGCTGAAGCTGTATCACAACAAGCAGTCACTCGGACTTCTGCACTGCCTTCCTCCACACAGTCGTACAAGAGTGAGGACAACAACCACCTCCAGCATATCACAACATATTGTTCTAACTCATTAGCACAGACGCACACACAATTGCACATTGATAACACTTGGAACTGTGGCACTCATCTGTCCATATAATGATACCTGCGTCTTGCCCTCTATACTTTGTTACTTGGGTAGTCTTCCAATGTCTGATGCACAGTGTGGCTAGACTATACATAGTATAGCTCAGATTTGATGAAGGCTTCATGCAACATTTTTAATATTCTCTATAACAGTTTATTACAACCCATCTCTATGGACCAGACACCATCTGTTAGTAAGTACCCTGGCATAGTGTGGCCAACGAAATCTGGTGCAGTCCTCCACTGCAGCCAGCTTCTCCCAGGCTTCCCAAGTGACACCTCCTCTACTGCTGACTCTGTGACTTCCTCCTCCTGAATTTGTCTGCCCTAGTGTAGCTGCTCACATATAATAATATTATGTAACATTGCAGGCTTCCAGCAAGTCTAGCACTCACTCAACAAAGAAATGGGTCTGTGATAGGGCATAGCTGTAGTCATTCCCTACCATGGCTGGGGATTTTTGTTAGGTTCCATTAACCATGGCTCCATCCCTAAACATATGTTGCAGTGCAAAGTGACCCTGTACAAACTACTGATATAAGTAGAATGCCCACCAGATTTGGAAGTCATAGACACTGTGCATTTTGCCTTGTCCATTGAAGACCACCTTTAGATGATAGAGTTGAACCCCTTAAGGTTGTTACCTACTTCCTGCTTCTCAGGTGGGCCTTTATAGCAATGAGGATGAAGACTATGGCTACCAGTACCTCAGGGAAATTGGTTGTGTCATAAAACTCCTGCATGATGTTAGTTGTTTCCTTTGTGGTACATGGAAACTTTCATATATACCACAACATGTAGTGCCATGGCATTGAAGACCTGGTGAAGTGTCCTTGAGGTAGGTACTTTTTTTTTTTTATTTCTTCAAGTCTGCTGGGTTTCTAATACCATGATGGGAATAGACCCCATTCCTAAGTCAAAGTACGATTAAAGTTCATGAAATTAGTATTCTTTCAGTCTTTGATGTCAGCCAGAAGTGTTCTTCGCAGCACCTGCAATGTGCCTAGTAATGATTCCTTCTGCAATTCGTACAGGGTTACATATATTGGTAACATATCTAAATACGATTGTAGATTCTTTTTTATAAGACCCGTAGCTCCTACTACTATTGGAACAGTCTGGGTATCTTTCTTCCACATTGTTCTCATTTCTGCCTGCAATTCCTGCTATTTTATGACTTTGTGTCTCTCTGTATGCAAGACACTGTAGTCACTGCAGTCACTGGGTCTGGCGATTTCAAAGATCAATTCTACTGTCTGACAATTCAAAGTATGCCTATATATGGTATTGGTTTCCTTCTTCCGATTTATCTCATACAAATGTTCGTATATCCTTTGTCTCAGGGTATGTTCCGTTTTGCCTATATAGAATGCTCAACAGGTGGTACAGTAAGCTCTATATATCAATATACTTATATATATATATATATATATATATATATATATATATATACACTTTAAATTGTCAGATAGCAGATTTTAAATTTTGGGTTTTGGAGTCAGTGGAACACAGTGATAGGGGAGGTGACTGGGAAACCAGGTTAGAATATAAAGAATTAATCTGGTAGTTACGCCTTGATGCCAGTATTTTCCCAGGTTTGAATGACCATATTTCACTGATTCTGATTAAAATAACAGAAAAAAGATATGTATATATATATATATATATATATATATATATATATATATATATATATATATATATATATATGTATATGTATATATTTTTATATAAAGTTTTTTATATAAAGTATTTATAGATATGCATGTTTTATTTAGTTTTTTAAAAACTCATATTTTATATAAAATTTTGTATATTGAGTATATAATTTTTTTTTTTTGGGTGCGGTTTATAGGTTTGTAGCCAATTGGGATGTCAGTGCTGTGTTCTTAAATTTTAAGGAAGTTACAACAAATGATTCTGATGACGTTTCCTGTAAGGAGACAAAAACGTTCAATCTGGCTTTAATGTGGATTAAACTTCTTTCATACTGTTGCTGTTTGTGATTTCATTTTAGCCTAACTTTGGGAATTGTACTTACTGGTGCCCTGAGTATCATACTGGAGTGATGTGGTTATTAGTGACTTTTTCTCTGGTTTTTCCACTGTTTTTGGGTGATTTCTTTAACTTCTCCATTACTAATCTCATTTTCTACTTTTCCTCTTTGTCTTCTTATTTTTTGTATTGTAAAGTTTTCCATGTCCGGATTACTTTGCCTGTATTTCTCTTCAGATATCTTTGGTGCTGCTCTTTTTGTATTGCTTAGTTTTGCTTTCTCCTTTGCATAGGTTTTCTTTTGGCTTTTCCCAGTTAGGGGTCGCCACAGCGGATCACCAGTCCGCTAATGATTGGCAGTAGATTTTTACGGTGTTGAGTTGCCAGCCCAGCACCCAACCTTCAAAGAAGGAACACCCACACACAAACACCTACCTGCATGTCTTTAATGTTCACTCAACCATGGGGAGGACATGCAGACTCTGCACAAAAGGCACTCCAGCTGAGAATCAAACCAGAGAACCTCTTGCTTTGAGGCAACAACACTAACTGCTGCACCACAGTGGCCTCTCCTTTGCATAGGTATTACACCATATTAAATCTCTTTTTATTTGCCATGTCCATATTTATTCTTTAAATGTCTCCAGATATTCCTGTTTCTCCTTACTTTGGGGACTCGTTCCATCATGCTGTGATGTAACCTGTGTTAGACCTTCTATAACAAATCCTTCACTTCACAGGCACTCCATAACTTCAACTTATATTTTTTTAACTTCTACTTTGCTAATCTTCTTTTCTCCATTCCCTCTTTGTGATATTCTTTTTTATTGTGAAATTTTCCATATCTGGATGCCTTTGCCTGTATTTCTCTTTGAATATCTTTGGAGCTGCCTTCTTTATATTGATTAATTTGGCTTTCGACTTTGCATAAATATTGCATCATAGCAAATCTCTCTTTCTTTCCCATGTGCATATTTCTTTTTTATACTTTTCAAAAATATATAGGTTTTGCTGTTTATATTTTTCCACTTCCTCAGATGCTTCTTTTTCCAAACAGATCAAAGTTTCTTGGACGATATACTGTTTTTCACAAATCTGTTTTATTAATGAACCCACATTTTTGTTTGAGGCTTCTGACAGTTTTTCTTGTGGAAGTATTTTTCTTTCCTCTAAGTTCTCTCTTAATTGTTTTGTATATCTTGAGTCTGGAAATGTTGGGCTTTTTGCATAATAGTAACAATACATAATTTTTTCTTATCCTCAATAGTCCACTCTATTGTCTTTATGGCTCTTCCTTGGCCTATCAGTTTTTGTGATTGTTGTAGACTGCTATTTCCTTCTACAATAGGGGGGCCATCTTCCCCCTCGGCCTGACCTGGCCCTATTGTAGGAATGTTTCTGTATTTTGAGTATTCTACACTGTCATTTTTTCCAGTCCTGGTACCAGTGCGCCTACCAGGACTGGCCTCTTTTTTATCCTGGGTCTTGTACTCCCAGCTATCTTTTTTAATTTTTGACTTACTTCTGTCCATGATATATGCTATATAAATACAGTCTATACATCAGTGTCATCTAGGTGAGATTTTGTGAAAAACAGAGTCCACCTCATGAAGGTACTCACCAAGACTTGAAGATGAATTCAGTTTCAGCAATCCTGCTCTCCTTTGCTTGCTGACTTATCATCTATCCATTTGGGAAGACAACGACTATGTCCCCCATTGGTTAATGAGTACTTGATGACAGTATATCCAATCAAAATATGCCTTGGTATCCACAGGGAGAGGTACTCCATGCTTATCACAGGCCTGTGTATGAGGGTGGTACATCTTATCCAGCTTCTATATGGTGCCTCTGCTACATAGTAACAGCCCACAGTTTCAGGGTATTGTGCAGAGCATCATACGTTAAGTACAGATGGATGACATGGCACTGCTGATAGTGAGGATTTGCAAAAACATGACAAATTCAATAGAATGGTTGTTATCACATGGATACTTTTAGAGTTTATCTCCTGTAACTCCATATTTTAGCTACAGTTAACAATTTTGGAGTTAGTGTCTCCATGTGAAATATATGTGAATACCCTAATTTTACTACTGTGCATGTGACATTACCATATCACTATACCACTATTTGCATATTTTGCAGGCTGTAGAATTTTTCAGGTTTCCACACTCATTCTCCATTTATCTCTGAATAACTTCCATCCTGCATATGACCACTTTTCATGCAAAATCACTTGCCGCTGTGCAAAAAATGTTTTTGCATCCCAAGGCTTATTTTATATTGAAACTATAACCATTTGGCTGTTGGTTAGATAACTGCAAGCATTATATTAATATAAACAAAATCATCTTTATTATCTTTCCAAAATACTCCCAAGGTTTCATGAAGCTTGCGCCAGGCGCAGGCGTAGCGTAGACGGTCTAATGCCAAATATGGCCACCGAGCGATTCAGGTACGATCCAATTCCATGTGCACTACCAGCGTACACCAGATCTGTGCAGCTCTCAGCGCATGTATGCTAATCACCCCATGCACAGTAGTGCAGCATGCAAATGACGGTACATAGCGATTCATAAGTGGTGCAGGCGTAGCGTAAGCATACAGAAATGTAAACCCTAAAAAACGGTTTACATTTTTTTCAAACAGAACATCTGAGCCATGAAAGCAGACCAAACTTACGTATTACAAAGTTAACATATGCCAATGGCTAAATATACAGCCAATGGCATAAAGAAACATGCACAACACATAAAAAATATCATTTAATGTCATGGCCACACTAATGCAAAGTACAACCGCAGGGCATGTGTGCACAAATGGGAACACAAGGAAAATATATATAGATGTCATAAAATTGCAATGTAACACAAATCATGATTTCGCCATAATAGTCAATGGTACGCATGCTACACCACAACCAAGGTGCAAGGGTTGCTAAGGGTCTGTGACAGTGTTCTGCGTGGTAACTATGAATTAGTAGTCAATGCCATGCAAATGAGGCAAGTAATTTTGAATCGCAAATGCCTTTCCGGCATAAGGCTGTACCACACGGCGTAGCAGTACAACACTGAGGAGTGGCCTGGAGGTATACATGACATCAGCAGAGGGGTGTGCCATCACAGCTGTAAGTACATTGGAGCATTGCTAATCTGGGTTGCCCATTGCTAAGCAAAGCCGCAGGATAGGGGTGTGGATATAGCCATAGCTTTGCTTAGCTGAGAGCACACAAGGTGACTGAAAGCGCATGTGTACATGGATGACAACGCGCTCGAAACCTGGTAAATGGCTGCATGTGGCATGCACCACAGCCGAAACAGGAAGGTTACAGGAAGACAATAATGAAATGCTGCAGTAGGGTAATTAGAGTACAACTGAGTAAGTAACACCTAATTAACTCACAGTGGGCTATTGACAGTAGCTAACAAGACTGCTAGCAGCAACCTGCATAACAGGAAAGGGAAAGTGCTGGATTGCAAAGAAAAGAGAACCGTCACAGCAGAGCAAAGCAATCCTGCAGTAGATCGGCTATAGAAAACATTTTGCAACACAATCATGGGTTGAGAAAGTACAAAACAAGAAAGCAGGCTGCTGAATGCATGCCTGACAATGGGAGGGGAATCAGTTTGAAAAGTAAAGGAAAGGGCAAGAGGTGATCCATGGCAGCCAAATGTAATTCAACACCAAAGGCACCACAATAGCAGTACCTGCGGTAAAACACATAAGTTAAGGTACCCTTCAGCTCTGATTGTACATACACACCCTATGACATCATCAGCTTCCAAAGCACAGTAGTATAAAGTGTGAAGGCACCTCACACACACTCATGTATTCCCAAACACTGCACCATCGGTGTAAACAGACAGAGAACTTTTACAATGTACATGTTGGGAGCTGCCATAGCTGTGATTCATCAGCATGTGTTGGAGACTGAAGGTGGTGTGGAGGATGATGCTGACAACCACCTCAGGCACTGGAGGAGGAGAAGTGTGTTCAGACCAAGGGTAACCTACCAGGGGCTAGATGATCTGGAGATAGTAGAGCATTACAGGGTGGACAGGGACATCATACAGCAAATCATTGAGCTGTGCCGGCCATGCCACAGAGCCAGAAACAACAGAGGGGAACCCATCCCAGTGGACAAGAAGGTATGTGTAAGCTTGAGAATACTAGCCACAGGTACCTTTCAAAGGCCAACTGGAGATATCATGGGGATCTTACAGGCATCAACATCCAGGGTACTCCACTAGTTCCTGGATGCCATGTTACCACATGCCAATGAGCATATATACTTCCCCCGAACTCAGGAGGAGTTGGCCAGCAATATGTGCCTCTTCTACTGTATGGCAGACTACCCGGAGGTACTGGGTGCAATAGACTGCACACACATACATATCAAGTCACAACCCAGTGAGCATGGTAGGTGCTACATAAACCGCAAGGGATACCACTCCATCAACTGCCAGGTCGTGTGCATTGCCCAGGGCATTATCATGGATGTGTGTGCTGGCAGCCCTGGAAGCTACCACGACTCCCACATCTGGCATGTCTCACAGCAGTACCAGGTATTTGTCAGGGTGGACATCCCATATGGCCACCTTGTGGGGGATGCTGGCTGTGAACCGGAGCTGTGGATGATGACTCCCATCAGAAATGCACACACACCCATGTAAGAACACCATAATGAGGCACACACAAACCAGACTCATCACAGAGCGTGTGTTTGGGATGCTGAAATCACAGTTCCATTGCTTGGACATATCTGGTGGAGCCTTGCAGTACTCTCCAGGCATGTGTGCCCACATTTTCATAGAATGTGCCATGCAGGGACATAATGGTGAAGGCCCTCACAGCACACCGCAATTGCCAATGGCACCACAGGCACAGAGGGATTCAGACCACGAACACCCTGTGCCAGCCCCAGTAGGCAGATGGAGGCATGCCCAATATGCCCATGCCTTGGCAAAGAGGGAACGTATAGCACATACACTGACAGTGTAGGCCCCTATGGACTGACACACTTCTCCACCTGCACACACAGTAAAATAGATGGCACACACACACGTCCACCTGTAAATTATCATGTATAGGTGGTTTGCTGTGTGCATCCTACATAGGCAGCCCTCAACTATTGCACACACAACTGCTATTGGCACAAGGTAAGTCAATACCTGAACAGTAAATTAAGCTAACAGCATGTGTTGATACTGTATGTATAGGTTCCTAGGTACATCGGTAGGTACATGCCTAATTGTCAGAGGCCATTCATAAGCCTAGCCAAAATGTGTCTGCTGTCGCCACCCCATTGATTAACTAACTGTCCCTCTGTAGAGCAGAGCCAATTGCGGGATCCCTGGGGTGTAACCACTGTTCCCCACCCACTCTGCAAGGATTCCCTGGTGTGTTAATGAGGGGCCCCATATAATGTAATCAGAGATGTAGTTCCAAAGCATGGGGAGTACCCATGACAGGTATATGTCACCCCAGCATTCTCCAGTTACGGTTGTGGCAAGGTGTAGCACATTACAGTGTGTGGCTCACTGTGACATGAATTCCCATAGCTAGAGCACATCTGTTAAGCATCACTTGGACATACCATTAATAGGTATCATCCATATGTAAACTAACTGAGTTATACATTTGTTTGCAGTAGGGAGGAACAGCCATAGTACAGTCTACGTACTAAACACCATAACACTTGTACATATCCCAGATGCCTCAGTGGTAAAGCCACTGACTGTCTCGTGCATGGTCCCAGTTCCATGCCCTGCAAGGGCTGTTATGTAATACTGATGTCCCAAATAATGCATGTTGGATGCAGGTCATTAGAGCATGCTTAAGCACATGTTAGTGGGTTTTTGCACAGGTAAGTGCTGGTAAGCGTTGTTTAAACATGACTACATGGATATGCGCAACACAGGTCTAACCTTTGCTAAATATCACACAGATCACGGGCAAAGCTGCCCAGAACCGTTGAAATGTGCATTATTTACCCTTGTACTAATAGTTCCTGCTCTGAGAGGTAAAACGACCACTGCCAGGAGTAGAACACGCAACCATGTACACAATCTTCATAATAACCTACCAATAAGCTACCTGAGATGTACCAATGGCAGGTGTGTATTGTGACAGGTTAAAACACAAAAGGGCGGAGTTTGGGAAATAGTATACACCGCCATGTACCCAACAAAAGGTGTATTCTCTCTCTCTCTCTCTCTCTATAGATAGATATATATATATATATATATATATATATATATATATATATATATATATATATATATAAACTATAGAGAGAGAAAGGGTGATAGAGAGATATATGGTGATATATATGAATATACATATATATATATATGCAAATATATAGATAGGTTAACAACATCTACACAACCATGGAGGTACATATAAATAGGATACTACCAAATACCGAATGCTTTACATACCAACGCGCGTAATCACGAGGCTTAAAGACTGAAAGACCACAGTACCGGAACACTAGAACAGCGAGTACTATTATCACGATGTTAAAGGAGATTTAGTTAGTGCTTCTGGTGTTGTGGTCCAGGTAGGTACTGTGCTTAAGTGTGTTTCTGATTGCTGTAGTGTGTGTGTGTGTGTGTGCGTGTGTGTGTGTGTGTTCTGAATGTGGTGTGTGTTTCTGGGGGACTGTAATGTGTGTGTGTGGGTTTGCTTTGTGTGTCTGTTTGTGCTATCTCGGAGGTAGACTATTACAGTAGGTGTGGTGTGGGGGGTGCAGCCACCCACATGGGGTGTGTATGGGGGTATGGCCACTTGGCTATATGTAGTGTAGGATGGTTTGTTTGGATGTGATAGGTAGCAGTGTGTCTGTGTGTGCGTGTGTGCGTTCTGTGTTTCTGTTAGTTCCGGGACTTTGACTGACATGAGTTTGAGTGTTCAGTATTGTGGGGTTTGGGAGTCTGGGAACAGTAATGTGGTCGTTGGAAGTGTGTGCATTCCTGAATCCATGGGTATGCTGTATACAGAGGTTGAAGTCTTCAAATATGTGCATAGCATGGATCATAGCAATCACACATTCCACCACGACCGAACGTTATGAACAAAGGATATGGAGAGTATATATGTTTATACACTATTACAAATATGTGCTATGGACATGAGCCAAAGATAGGATTACCACCTGTCCCACTTTGTGAGGGGCAGTCCCTCTATGTGCGGTAGTGTCCTGACCAAAATAAGTACAAATACTAATGTCCTACAATCTCGAGACATTTGGCATGTTCCATATTTAATGTAATTGTTGCATAAAATAGTCATCTGTATCTAAAATACCTACACGTAACAAGAAACAGGATAAGCAAGTAAACTGCTACAAGAATATAAGCTTTTATATAGGCATATATGTAAAGTTCTATACTTTGTACTGACCATGGGTATGTGTTGGCCTCTAAAATCCGATGTGTGTCCTGCAAATGTCCCACTATGGCCATTTGAAAAGGTGGCAACCCAAGCCAAAAAGGTTCAGTCACCAACACAACTCCAATGAGTGCAAATATATGTAACAGAAATACATGAGACAGCTTTCATGTAGCAACATTTCATTACATACTGATGTATTTCCGAAGGGATTGAAGGACCAACTTTACCTGCATGCTATACAGGAACCAATTTAAAATGGCTTAATGAATAAGCCTGCAATTACCATAGTATTAGTCTACTAAAGGATAGGTCTTCAAATAGGGAAGGAGCCCTCACACACATATCAAATATGTATAAATGCAGTTCCTACACACCTGCATCTGCTATGTACACCCACCTACATCTCCCCCACACCCGAAACAATTGCAATACAGACTGTAATAACATCACAAACATCCACTCACTCTATGACATTTGCAGAAGCCTTAACATACCTTGTGAGAGACACACTATAATGGCCCTATGTGAAATCGTTGCTGTTGTACAGTGGAACAGATGCCGATGTTACAGGGTTTGGTTGCAATAATCCCTTATCAGACAGCTGAAATAACAGCTAGGCTCACATGTAGAACTACATCCTCTAACCATTACACACAATCCACGGGGGCCATGAAGTTAATATATCTCTGTGTGTCTCCATATAGCTGTTGCATTTCATCACAAACAACACATCCAGGCCATCTTCCTTGAAGGTAGGGAAAAGGGACAACGCCCAAGTGAAGTATTATACCCCACTGTTGCCATGTCATTGGCTAATGGAGTAGCTGCACAGCTGATGTGCATGTAATCATCTCCTCCGGAACACCAATTGGTGGCAGGATACCACATGTTACTGATATTTAAGTATAAAAGGATGGCTTGTCATACATTCAAACCGTATGTACATACGAGAAAAATGTTACAACAGAAAATGAACAGGACTTATATTATCATCAACTCGGGATACTAATAAGGTATGTAGAACATTCAGTATGTTAGTGTAGGTAGTACCTGTTCTGTATTAATTAAAGGGTACATAATGCATATAGTGGGAAAAGGTATTATGTAGTGATGTATTGTTGAGCATAGTACCTCTCGTAGAAATTGTGTGTACTGCTGTGGGCCACAAGGTAAACATCTCATACACCACAAGGGATGCTATATAAGGACTTTAAGCACAACAATTCCACTCCAGCCGCTGTCAGTGGCAGGGTTTGTCCAACAAGTATGTGCCATAACAGGGGATAGTATATGTTGATGTACTGTAACAGTAGGCATATGTATGGGTGTATAACTGAGAATAACATGTCGAAGGTGGTCCTGCTCTGCAGTTATCCTTTGCATTGTGGGATATTGTGGCAAAAATGTGAAATATACAGTATTGTAGGTAGATATGTCTAACATTTTACATAGCATTACTGCTATGTTATGCAAACATCAGGTATGTCTACTAGCATGTACAATACACAATAACAGGATACATATGACTTGTAATCACCAGACAGTGTATCAGCATGATAGCTAATTGAAATGGAAGAGCTAGTCAATTATCCATGCACAAAGGACATGTAATAGTTTCATAGGTTCATAGTTAGGTACTATGCTGTCTGGCCATGGCCATTCGTAAGCCTAACTACAGTGTTTTCATTTGCAACACCTCCCTAGGTTAGTGTCCTGTGCCTGTGAACAGCAGAGCCATTCATTTCCTGTGCCTCTGTACAGCAGAGGCACCGCAGTGATCCCTGGTGTACATGTCTGTCTCCCATACACCCGTCGAGGTATCTCTTGAAGAGTGCTAGTGAGGGACCCTGCCTGATATACATAGGAATCATGTTCCAAAGCATGGTGAGTGTCCGGGTCAGGAATGTATCCCTCCAGCACGTCCTAGTCATCGTTGCGTTTAGGTACATATCCCAGAGCAAGTGGCTCTCAGTGGCTTTTGCTTATGTGGAGAATATCCATCAAACTTGTTTGGACATGGGCCTTGTATGTTCAGCAGAGATCACCTCTGAGTATACGGTATGCAAACAAGTACAGTTGGGGTTTCTGTAGTTGGGCTGCATACGTCATCCTTCAGAGGTCAGCATTCCTCTTGGTGTGGTAATGTTGTGGTATTTAAAGCTGTTGCTTTTGTCTCATAAGGTACATCCCAAATGGGATGTTGTGCCCTTTAATGTGTTTCATAATTCATGAATAAAGAGGCACACTGGCTGCCTTTGTTTTGGCTACAAACCCATTAGAGATTAGGGTGGCCATGTAGAAGGATATCCACACCACCTTGGCAATATGGTTATCAAAGTAGTGAATCCTATCTACTTGGGTTCTAAGATCCCTTATTACGTCTTATATATGTAGGGGACTACCACCTATGTGACAGTCTGCGGGTGATTGGTGTAATTCAAAGGGGATGTTTATGCACTTTGTGGCATGCAGCTTGAGGCCATGTTATTGACACCAGGTATCTGTCCCAGTGACATCCTTATGGAGGGTATCTGTATCAGCTGAGGAATCAATCATGGCCCCTAGTTTGCAGTCATCTGCAAACCTCTTTAGGGTAAGCCCTCCTGTGCTAGCCTGTACCTCAGAGAAGCATATACCGAACATGAGGGGCCCTATGGCCGAGGACTGGGGGACGCCAATTGTAACTGATGTACAGTAGGAACTAGGGTATTCTACCCTCACTGTGTGGGTTCTGTCCATGAGCCACTTTGCATAACATCTCGTGACATAGGGGTTAATGTGCAGGTGGATGTGTATGTTGAAAATACCAGAATGGGGAACGGTGTTGAAAGCCTTTGAGAGGTCAAGGTAGACTGTGTGGACCTCCTTACCCTCATCTACTGCCTTGGTAACTGTCTTAAAGGACTCCACCAGGTTTAGGAGGCATGGTCTGGCCCTAACAAATCCAAACTGGGTGGGATCAAAGGTTTGGAGGCCACAAATGTCTCTTTGAATGAGATCCATGATGATGTGCTCCATAGCCTTACAGAACAGTCTAGTCAGGCGTATAGGGCAATAGTTCCCCTGGTCCATTGTGGCACCACCTTTGTAGAGTGTGATAACTGTTTCTGTGTGCCATTCAGGGGCACAATGCCTGATGCAAGGCTATTAATGAATATGGTGCCCAAGTTGGGAGCAATTTCATTCTGAAGTTCATGAAAATCACAGCCTGGGATGTTGTACGGTCACATGGATGCTGTGTTCCTGGCTTTAGAGAGTGCAGCTTTGAACTGTGAAGTTGTGATCGCAGGAACTCTGCATTGTTCCTGTATAGATATGGGCCCTTTGGGGTGTGAGAGGGGTGTAAAGTTAGCACTGAACCTATCTACCAGGACGTTGCCAATATCAGTCAGTTCTGTAATGTTTGTGCCTTACTGCTGTATGTCAGAGCAGATATGGGTATCGCCATTGAGAGTAGTGACATACCTCTAGAACACTTTGTGGTAGTCCTTGGAATTAGTTGCAGTAATGTTTACATAGCTAGCTTTGGAGGATGTGATAAGGTATTTCAGATTCTTACTGAGGTTGACCACAGAGCTCCTTCACTCATGAGATTGTACTCTACTTTGCAACAGTCTCCTCCTTCTGTAGTACATTATGTCCATGGCAGTGGACCACCAGAGTGGCGTCCATTTTTTGGTGGGTACTGTCATGGCTCTGTTTGGGATAGCATGATCCATGCAGTTGTGTAAGTGCTAATTAAGTGCAGTTGTGTATGATTCAGCGGTTGCAACTGTATTGTCCATCTGCATGGGTGTCATGACGTTTACTACTGCTGTCATAAGAAGTCTGAAGTTGGCTTTGTAGAAATATTGTACTGTGTTTTCCATAAATGATGTGGTGTCAGGATGTGGATAACAAGGGTGATTAGCATACGTTCAGATCTGACCAACGAGAAGATAACCCCAGGTGTGGAACACCAGTCACACATGTTGGTAATGACCAGGTCTAGGATATTGTTGGCCCTGGTGGTGGTGTGGATAGGTTGATCCAGGCGATTGGAAATTATGAATCCCAGAAAGTGTTGGCCTAATGTGCCGGTACATGAGTAGGTATCCCAGTTAATGGTGGGGTAGTGTCAGTTGCACATCGGTAGTGTCTGTTTGAACCCTACTTTCCAGTACACCAAGAAGTGAGGACCGTTAACCATGGGGTGTGGTGTGGGATCTGCAGCAAGCTACAATTTGTATAGCAGTTATGGCCAGAGTTAGTTGCACTTGGATTACCTCTGATGCATTGTGCTAAGCAACCAGCCTGGAGGTGTGGATATCCTTGGGAAATATGGACACATCTCCACCGTGGGTGTTCCAGTCCTGGTTACATGACTGAAAGGTGTGGCATGAGTAATAGCCTGGTAGTGCAGGTGTGCTCTCAGGAGCCTAGAAGCAGGTCCCAGTCACTGCACAGATATCGAAGTGGTCCATTACAAGGAGTGCCTTGGGTGAGTACGTTTGAGATGAAGATGTCAAGCACTGAGTAGCATTACCCTCGGGTTTTGCTTGCCTGTTCCTGTTATGGTGGTGAATATGTTATTTGGACTGTGCCTAAAACCGGCACTATAGCAGCAGCAGGAGCCTTAGCCATTACCCGTAATCCCAGGGCTGACAGATGCAGGCCATCTGTGCCAAAGCATCGTGTTCTGTCGACCATGTCATTCAAAGCAGGCAGATACTGGATACCATTGGAATGACACCAGAAGCATAGCCAATTGTTGAAATAAATAATTTTGTCCTTGTACTGCGTTATCAGTCTGGACAAAGGGCGAATGCTACTCAGGGCTAGGGCGATACCTGCCTTGGCTACAAGATCGGAGAGCTATTCCATGTCTCTTTAGATGTAGTCCAGGAAGGTACATCTCAGGTCATTCACACTAACATGGAGAATGACACAGTCATATTGTACCTGTTGAGGAGTGACCTGAGTGCATAGGTTATGTTGCGGATACTGTTACCCGACATGCAGCTGACAGTAACTATCACGTTGTGTAGCCTGCTGAGTGGGACATCAGTGTGACCGCCTATAGAGTCAGTTATGACTAGCGTGTTGGGTACGTTATATCACCCTATTGGCTGTGGTTGATGGGCACACTGAGTCTGTGGGCTATAAGTAATTGGTGTTGTGTTGGGGGATGGGGGCTGCCTGCATTTCTGCTTTGGAGTTCTCTGTTGCCTAGACAGAGTAGTACTGAGAGGCTTCGCAAATGTTGTAGTCTTACTATGTGTGGCCTGTGGTAGTGGAGATCAAGTGAGACTATGTGATGAGTGTGGTGTGGTGCAAACGTTTAACATCCCCACATGACTGTCAGGTTCAGTCTGGGTTGGAGAGAGCTTTACCTCCAGCATGGCTAGATATGTGCATCTCCCACAGGTTGTAGTGTTGTATGTTAGGAGAGGAGTATTGACTGTGTACACAAGACAATTTCTATATTGCCTCATGATGCCCATATTCATCATATAGACAGGAGATAACACTGGGAAATGACACTTGGACATGCCTGAATATTTAACTATTTCCCACTAGATATGTGAAGAAAGTGTGTACAATAGTTGTTTTACTCTAAGCAAGTGGGAAATGTAAGTACAAACAGTGTTTACCTGTAACTAATGAGGAGGATTGAGTGCTATAGTAATTAGTAACTCATGAAGTGCTTACATGTTCTGAACAAGTGCTGAGCATGAATAAGCAATACAAATCAGTTGTTGGATAACATAAACACACTGCCCCCCAACAGGTACACAATCACATATCCATGAACACTGCAGAGCTCCTGTAACCATAACTATGATGGTACAAGGTGCACTCAGGCTGCATGGGACCTGTCCACATCCCTGGTTGTATCATACACATATGGCAAACAGTTTGCTCTACACATACACATCACGTAAAACATAGCATCATGTCAGTCTGTGAAAACACTGAATGGTGTACACTAGCAGGTATCACAACCCACAAAGTGGAGACACCATTCATAATGAGAGACACTGCACTACTACCCTGCTGAGTCTGGTCTGAAAGTCCATGAACCTTAATCAACGTATATGTTGTTAGCAGTACAGATGTATATGACAGCATGGATGATTTCACACTGCATATCATACCTGTGACAGGTCATAGGACATCATCACCCATACTGTGTTCCACCTACACTCAGTATACCAGATGTACCTTTGTATGTCACAGGAGTGTTCTGCCGGTGGACTGTTGACAAAACCAACACTACAAAAGATGTCTGAGTAATATGTGCATATCACACCAGTGGCAGCTACAGTAAAACAGGGTTAATTTGTTGCATTCCCCCTCATTGTAGCCCATACCACACAGACAAATGGGAGGCATCTGCCTATGTAAGTATGTGAATGGCTATGACCTAGGAGCAATAGTTGACTCAGTGTCGTGGACAACATACAGAAGGGGCTTTGTGGGTGAGGTGTGTGACATATGTGCACAATCTGACAGCTGCATATTGCACTGTCACCGCTAGGTTAATAACCCTGTACCCATGAACTACCACCTAGGCAGCCGTCAACATAATGGACACTGTTTGTAAGGGACGCTGCTGTGCAGTTTACCTCCCTGAGCTAGTGACGTCAGCAAGCCTATTAGGTAGTCATACGAGGCAACCCTAGTCATGACAGGGTGCCATCCATGAACATGGAGATCATTGTACTGCCTTACTCATCACTCAAGTGGCCAATATTGGATCACATATCATCTTTAAGGGGTATTGGCCATGTTTGGATGGGAGACAACGGCATTCACAATCCTCATCTCCACTATGTAGCATAATGCCTACCCTGCATAAAGACATGTCCAACACTGTGATGTTGGACATGCTACACGTACATATCCTGATCTGAAATACATACGTCATGGACATCCAACTTCCTAGTACAAGGATCGCCACATGCTGGACAGATCCTTGTGCCATACACGTTACATACTCCTGCCATACTATGCAACCCTGTCCAGCAAAGCTGCACATTTCACCTCTGTCAGACATGGTGTGATGACCGCATGGTAGATTTATCATTAACCGTGTGGATCAGTTATGTGGCACTGCTTCACCTGGTGCCAGAAACATGGCTGTCAGTTACAGCTAGGTAACCTTACATCCTAGGCTCATACATGGCCCAGGGCATACAGACTACTAGATGACCTTGGCCGTACATGCTATAGTTGATAACCATCCCTGCAAATACCTTCAGGCTAGCCAGTGTTCCATGTGTATCACATGTGCAACACAGGTGATACGTGGCAGGATGTTGAACTGCTGTACAGTGCTGTGTAGATGTATATGGCAAAACACAGGCATGTAAAGTCTTCCATGTGCATGTCTGCATTGTCACAGGTCATGTCCATTAAGGCAGTGTATGTGTTTATATGCGACATATACACAGCATCAAGGTCAACAGCATTAGTGTGGACATATCCAGGCATGTGCTGATAGGTAAGAACACCAGTACAGGCAAACAGACATGCCCATACCAAGGCAGCATCCACATGGAGTATGAGCAATGTAATCAGGTGACAAACATATATGGTGATACTATCCAATACCCATTGGGTGTCACATGTGTGTGACACAAGCATGTCAGTGGTGTCAGTGTCATGAAGATTTGCAAATACAACTGTTTATATGTAATAATGTGATACACATGCATGTACAGCTGTATCTCTGTGCATCTCTGAGATACTGTGACCTGCCTCCATCATTATGTCTTCCAGATATGTCGCAAGCAAAGCTCCCAGCCTATACCCACTTGGAGGATGAGGCCCTTATACCTTACCTCCAAGACAACTATGATGTCCTGTTTAGCCATGTGCCACAGGATGTACAGCAGCAGGATAACCTGTGGCAGGAACTTTGCAGGAGGGTTAATGATGTAGGTGGCCATAACCGCACATACCAGCAGATGCGCAGACACTGCACGGACCTGATCAGGTGTGCAAAACAGCATGCAAATGCAATCACCAGGGAACAAGGTGCAACAGGTGGTGGGCTACCAACCCAGCCCCCACCCACACGTACCGAGGAGCTACTGGCCAACCTGGGGACACCATCAGAACAGCATCCACAAACCTTAGCTGACATCATGGAGGTGGGTGCCCCTCAACCACCGAGCCTGGAGTTGCCTGGTAAGTCACTACTGCACATATAACTATTAATTCCATATAGTTGCATGTGTCACTGTACAATATGTAATGTAACATCATATGCAAGGCATGTATACACACATGCCGCATACTATAGTATGCTACTCTGTGTATACACACATGTGCATACTCCATAGTATATCCTATTGTACTGGTGAATGTGTTAACATGCACGTTACACCCTGTAGCTGTCATACAGGCGTGGATAATGATCATACTGCTGTGTCACCCCTATATAGGTACTTCTGGCGTTCCGCTGAGACAGCAGGCCATCGCAGGTGAGACACTTATAAGTATCAGGCATGTTAATGCACAGATCTATTCAACATATGGCCAGTTAACACATGTACACATAATGTATGGTCCGGTCACAATATACAGGTCGCATCTGCAATCCATCACACTGGATACCCATGTGCAACACTTACAAACTAAGTGAAACACCAACATGAAACCTCAGAAACTGTCATTACTAGATGTGTGGACAGCTGTGCATACAATGGTGGAGGTGTTGTTCAATGTAGAAACATGTACTACACATCAGAACTACACATGTGGGGTACACAAACAGTACAACACAGTGGGCTGGAGTATGGGCAGCCCACAGGATTCACCATTGTGATTATGCCCCTGCTATGAGTGCATACATTGTGATGTGCCATCTGACATGTCCATGACATGTAGTGGGCCAGCTGCAACATTGTCTAACTATCCCATAAAACATACCCCACATGCCAAACATACAACCCTTTATCTGCATAACCGTGTGGACAGTGGAGTATATGACATCTATGGGTGTATATCATATGGGACAACACAGACATGTGAGATAGATGGCCATCACAACTGTTTGGCCAACACATGTTCACACATGGCCATGGAGGATGGCCAGAGACATGTAGCAACACACAGTAGATGTGATGTGTTTGTGTGTGCACCCTGTTGTACATTGGCTACACATGGTCCAACTATAGCCTTTGCTGAATGGTTATATTGCAGATGTGGAACACTGGACATCCTACAAGCCTGTGCACAGTTTGTGGAGGCGTAACTTCATTCGATCACATAAGATGTGTTGAATATCATGACTGTGTCACAGCATGACAGTAGTCACCTGGACAGCATCCACATACATACACAGACAACCACATCAGGCCACAGATACAGTAATTTTCCCTTGCTGCTGTAGGACATCACTGTCAGCCATGCACCTAGTGTGTGTGGTACACAAATGTCATGTGGGACATGGTGTATTAACAAGTCTGCCATGTGTGGACATGGTTGCCAGGCAGATAAAATATGTATGCAGATGTGCAGGGGTGTTATCCGTATGTCCTTTGATGACCTGTGTGACACATCCACATCATGGTTTAGTGTGTATACACCTCAGCGACGTGGATCACAATCCATAGTATATATTGTTGTGTATGCACACAGTCATGCCTATGCACTGTGTCAGGAATTCACACTGTATAGGAATAGAGATGCCTCATGATTCCATGCAATGGCACTGTGTCTGTACTTCACACTGTATAGCAATATAGATGCCTCATAATACCCTTCAATGATCATGCACATCGGGTAAATGTGCATTTTATCTACAGGGCAGGCAGACAACACTGCAATGTGACACCATTACCCCACTGTATATGTGACAGGACACCATTGTGTTAAACATGTATGCATGTCAATGCACACATCAGCAGATTTCATGTCATACTACATGTTAATGTCAATGTCATATGCCACACATCAGCCATGTGTACTGTTAACCTGTGCTGGTCCACATGGTGTAACTCAGGGATGCATGCTTACTACCATGATTGTGTGAAATGCATGTCTTCTGCTATGACACATGTTTGCTGTTGTGTGCAACCCAGGGATGTATGATAACTACCACTATTATTGTCTGAGCTGCATGCCGTCTGCTGTATCACATGCATGTTGCATTGCCTTCTGTCAAATCACATGCGTGTTTGTGTGTGTGTGTGTGTGTGTGTGTGTGTGTGTGTGTGTGTGTGTGTGTGTGTCTGTATTGTAATGTAGAGTCTTTGTTTGCCTTCACAGGTGATGTAGGTGCATTACCCTCCTGTCGTCCATGTGATGTTAGTGTCCCCACAGACACTAGCAGTGATGATGAACATATGCTTGAGGCACAGGCAGGGTTGTCAGGGGCTGAATCTGTGTCATTGGTTGCCATTCCACCTATATCCTCCTCATCTCCACACACAGATCTCATGCCAACACATACTCCATCACCAGTGGCCATAGAGGAAGGCCAGTTAGCATGTGGTAGCTTGGAACAGGAAAGTGTGGTGGCTACGCAAGGTGTGTATTCACACCATGGTATCAGGCAAATGACTGGAGATGGGCCACACAGGCATTTGGCCAGTGTTGCTCATAGGAGGACCTCTGGCCAACATGCCCCTGCAGGACAGAGCGCAGCAGCTGGTGTCACCAGACACATGTTTCAGGCTGTAATGGCGGCACAGGCATGTGATGAATGGCAGAACAGAGAAGGGTAGAGGCTTCAGGGGGCTGCTATCTGTTCTTTAAACAACATCCAGGCATTGGCAAATGCTCAACAGCAGATTGCTGAAATTTTGGACAGACGATTGGGTGACATGGTTGGAATCCTTGACCGTGGCATGACAATCCGCGAGCGTGAGCTGTCTGTGGTGGAACATCTTGTAGGAGTGAGGCATAGGGCATGTGGACGTAGGCCAGCTATGTCACCTGGTGCAGGTCTACATGAACGAGCTACCTCACATGCCCGCTCCCATAGTGGCGGTAGCAGCAGCAGTGCAGCTTGTGCTGCTCTGTCCACACCAGGACACAGCAGGCCACATGCACATGGCCCTGGATGGTCCCAACAGGGACACGGTTCCAGTGGACATGTGTCATCGGACAGTACCCAATCTGCACCTCTGCCTGGTAGTGCCCATGCAACCCCTGGCAGGCACGGGTCACGTCACCATGGCTGGATACCATGAGCTGTAAAATCTAGTCTGTACAGTCTGGAGCTGTCAATAATACCTTTGTGTAGGCCAGACACATGGCAGAACTGTGTGCACACATATACGCACACACCAGAAACATCTGTTGGGCATCGCAACACTCACATGCATAACAACCACACATGGCCAGTTAGATCACAGGCCTTAACCCACACACATGATGTCATCAACTGGTGCAGCCTAGGCCCCTGGCAAACATTATCACCCTGTGCATATGATGATGCCTGTGCCACATCCCTGTCATCCACACTATCGGTGCAGGGGCATGCTCATATGGTCTGATGCACAGGGTGAACAGAATAGGGAGATAAGTGTAGATTACAATTGTTGTGTACTGTTGACATACAGCAGACATACCATGTAGTACAGGTTTAGAATGAATTGTTTTCTGTTCACAGTATGTGTCTTGGTAACATCAGTAACAGCATGTTGGTAATGATGTCCTGCTTCCCTCCTTCAGGTCTAATTGCATGTGCCGTTGAGTGCCAGTGTTTGCAGTTTCCCTTGTGTAAATGTGGACTACTCACAGGTATGAATGGCAATACCAGCATGCTATTTGTAGCTTCAACCTCACAGTTAGAAAGGCTGACATTCCAAATATGTCTACACATCTACTGATCCAGGAGCATGGGAGCTGTGTACTAAGCTACAGTGACTAGAGACGTGACATCCATACCGGGTGACATCACAGGTACAGTTACATGGGGCGGGGAGTTTAAATAGCGGCCTAGCTGATGACAAGGGTAGAGGCCAGTTGATAGCTTGAGGCCTCACTGTGTAGCAGTAATACACATTCACATTACAGGATGAGAACACACAACTACACACACACACACACACACACACACACACACACACACACAGGTATCCACACACATGTATTCAGACACACAGTAACATGCCCACACTCAAGGGGTCAACGACACTGTAACACACACACTTGATAGTGTTGAGGTGAGGACCCCTGCCTATGTGGTAATCACCATTACAGTACTGTGCACCCACATGATGCGACACAGAGAATACACATGTACAGTTAGTCAGTAATGCCTAAGATCGACGGCATCAACAGGGTAGTAGATTGCATTACCAGGATGGGTTAGGGGTCCTATCTGTTCACTTTGGTAACATACATCCTCACTCCATGGACCAGACAGCCATACATACATACACATACACACTGTGGAGTCCACAATTGAATGCACCTATGTCATGCACATACAGATAGCTCACATGTGTGTGATACACACCCCACCCCTGCCTATGTCTTGCTTTCTACACTGCAGTATGTACAGATCTCTACAACAGTGTACAGGAGTGTGAGCAACAATTGGGATATTCCCCACCATACGTGGCATATATGGACACACAAGCAAACACACATGGCAGTACTGTGAATTAAACACCTGCTATCTTATGATACGTATGACAGACATGCAGCAGTATTGCCTGCATTACAATGTGTACCAATGCTACCTTTGGCAATTGTGCTGATATATGCACACGGGAGATCTTAAGTGTTACAGGTGTCAAGGGATTTGCAGTCAGTGACACCCTGACCACTGTGTAGGGTGTATGTCTTCCTCTTCAATTAACAGAAACATAGCTTAGTGTTTGCACATGTTATGGTAGCTCAGCTTGTGACACACCTGTGAGCTGTCTTCAGCAAACATCCATCTGCAAAGATGGCCCACCATTTAGTTATGTCCGCACATCCGTCCATACCTGATGTACATCTTATCGTACTGTCAGTATATCACCATATACAGTTGTCAATGATGGGGCTGCATTGCAACTGCATGTTGTAGTAAGGCACATGTCACCTGCAAACATCAGCTACTGCACACGCATGGTAGCTGAATGCACACCACTACATGTACATGTGTGTAGGTCCTACATTCCTGTTATTTAGCCATGTTTGTAGGCAATGCAATTGGTGGACATGTGTGATGACATACATGACACATGGACTGTTGTATGATATGATAGTTGTCATGGGTAACCAGCACAGAGAGAATGTTAACTCAGTCAACATTGATATCACACCTTATGTACTGTTAGCATTCAGCAGCCATGGACCTACCTTCCATGTACATGTGTGTAGCTGCTATAGCCACCTGTCTGCATGAAGGACAGCAACAGCTATGCTGTGTACATATGTGTTGTGTGTGTGTGTGTGTGTGTGTGTGTGTGTGTGTGTGTGTGTGTGTGTGTGTGTGTGTGTGTGTGTGTCATGTACATATCCACGGCAGGTAAATGTATGTCATATACAAACATGAGGGTGTTTACTGGTGTACAGCAACAGACATCTGTTACTGCTCTATATGACACAGGGCCCCTGTTATGTGTACAGCTGACCTGGTTACAAACAGTGGTATCATTGCATTGCATAACACATGATGCAACTTTGTCAGTACATGGGTAGTCTGCACAGTTGATGTAGAGCTAGGTGCAGTCTACTGGTCATGGGTCACATGATGCTGTACTAATATATGTTCTACCACATGTATGGATGTGTGTTGCTGGTCCAAGGACTTGGTGATATCTGAGGGCTACATCCTAGAATGCAGCTTTTGACACTGTGATCTGCACCTGACGCATCTGTGATGCCTTTTGAAGGTGTACTGGTCAGTACATGTGAGTGGCCTTCATGTACGTGGGAACACCACCACCTGGAGCGGTTTGTAACAGTGTTATGACCCACATGTCTGTATCCAAGGTATACGGTGGTAGTGCTATTGTGCACAACTGAGCCTTCAGCCAGGTGTTCCTCACTGCACAGATGTCAGTATTCCCCATTGTTGGATCTACATTGGGCAGCTGTGATTACAAACGCTACACATCTAACACTGTTTAGCATACACATACAATGCAGTTGTCCTCTAAGTGTCAGGGTGTTAACCCGGTCTCAGGACATTCGTCTATGAATGGCACTATATGGGCAAAGTAGCCACTCCTGGCAGGACATCACCACGGGTGGTATTAGTGTGCCTGGTTTAGATTGGTACATCTAAGGTGATGGACAGCAGCAGACGTTGTGTAGAAGACTGGTGTCAGATATATATAGTGCAGCGTTCATGCTAACAATGACAACTATCGACACCGGAGTCCATTACAATGTGTTGTTCACGTCTAACTGTAATAGCATGGCCACTGTGCCTTCCGTGTTTAGAATCAGAGTGCATACACAACAGCCCTCTGCTACTAAGTGTGTGAGCATGCCCAGTGACATCTTGTGTCAGTTATGTGCCTCTATGTGTATGAGCATGGCCATTGTAACCCTGTATAGCAATAGTAGTCATCCAGTCAACAGATGGCCATACCCCACTTCAGGATGGATTCCTACATTGAACACACTGGTTCACAGGTAGGTATATCATAACTGCCAGCATCCATGTCGATGTCCGCATTCCTAGAAGGTCATATTGACAGTCTTGAAATGTGTAGTGCCTGTGGCATGGCTTGTATCTATGTAGTATTGTAATAGTGGTCCGTAGATAGGCAGTTGTCCTGATCACACCACTGGTGTGTGTATGTCTTCGTCTACCTGGGGACAGAAATATGCTTTTAGACTGTTCACACTCCATACAATCCCTATCGTCATCTTTTCCATCACTGATGATGTCACCCACCTAGAAGTACACCTCTGGGAGTGCTGTGTCCCAGTAATCTTGGTAGCATGTTCTGTAACTGCATAATGCTGTAGTGTGATAAGGTAGTTAGGTCTGTGATCTAATTCCAGCCATGCCAGCTGTGTGTGTCTCCCCATCTGGCTAAGGGCAGAAATATGTTTTTAGACTGCTTACACTCTATACAATCCCTATTGCCATCTTTTCCATTGCTGATGATGTCACCCACCTAGAAGTATGCCTCTGGGAGTGCTGTATCCCAGTAATCTTGGTAGCGCATTCTATAATTGCGTAATGCTGTAGTGTGATAAAGTAGTTAGGTCTGTGCTCTAATCCAAGCCATGCCAACTGTGCGTGTGTGTGTCTCTGGCTGGCTGGGGACAAAAACATGCTTTTAGACTGCTCACACTCCATACAATCCCTATCGCCGTCTTTTCCATTGCTGATGATGTCACCCACCTAGAAGTACGCCTCTGGGAGTGCTGTGTCCCAGTAATCTCGGTAGCGTGTTCTGTAATTGCGTAATGCTGTAGTGTGATAAGGTAGTTAGGTCTATATTCTAATCCCAGCCATGCCAACTGTATGTATGGGTCTCCACCTGGCTAAGGACAGAAATATGCCTTTAGACTGCTCATACTCCATACAATCCCTATAGCCGTCTTTTCCATTGCTGACGATGTCACCCACCTAGAAGTAAACCTCTGGGAGTGCTGTGTCCCAGAAATCTCAGTAGCGTGTTCTATAATTGCAAAATGCTGTAGTGTGATAAAGTAGTTAGGTCTGTGCTCTAATCCAAACCATGCCAACTGTGTGTGTGTGTGTGTGTGTGTGTGTGTGTCTCTGGCTGGCTGGGGACAAAAACATGCTTTTAGACTGCTCACACTCCATACAATCCCTATCGCCATCTTTTCCATTGCTGATGATGTCACCCACCTAGAAATACGTCTCTGGGAGAGCTGTGTCCCAGTAATCTTGGTAGCGCATTCTATAACTGCATAATGCTGTAGTGTGATAAGGTAGTTATGTCTGTGTTCTAATTCCAGCCATGCCAACTGCGTGTGTCTTCATCTGCCTGGGGAGAGAATAATGCTTTTAGACTGCTCACACTCCATACAATCCCTATCACCAACTTTTCCACTGCTGATGATGTCACCCACCTAGAAGTACACCTCTGGGAGTGTTGTGTCCCAGTAATCTCGGTAGCACGTTCTGTAACTCCGTAATGCTGTAGTGTGATAGAATAAACAGGTAGGTGTTCTATTCCAAGGCATGACTGGTGTGTGTGTTTGGCAGTCATATCCTATGTGTTGGTATCTTTGAGAGGCTAGCTCCAGGATGTGTTGAGGGGAGTGTTTTGTTGTTTTCCTATATAGTGTCCATAAATGTCACAATCGGCCATTAGACTGGGTTGGCAAGACATACACATACATTCGGCAATAGGTCTGGTGAGTAATGTCAGCAGCCCTAATCTTACCCTTAATAAAGTCTGAACCCATGTGATGCACAGAAACACACTTGCCTTGATATTAACACCAGTACATAATGCAGGAGGCGCATGTGGTTTCCTTTTCATTCTTGTCTAATGCGTTGGTGTCACATGGTCCGCTGTTGTGATATATATTCTATATCTACGTATGTGTGTGTATAAGTATATGTGTGTGTGTGTGTGTGTGTATACATATATATATATATATATATATATATATATATATATATATATATATATGTGTGTGTGTGTGTGTGTGTGTGTGTGTGTGTGTCTGAACATTAGCACACATAAATCTACATGATGGAATACATGTCCTACACTGTCTAATGCCTGTGCTGGATGATCTGTACGTGATAACCTCAGATGTTATATACATACCTATGTATGTATATCTGCCATGGCTTAGTGGTAAAGCACATCGTCTGTGGTGTGCAGGGTCCTCGGTTTGAGCCGTGCAGAGACTGGTTGTTTTGTTGCTGGGAAGAACTAGGGACATTGAATACGGTGATAGTAAGGTGCTTTTAACCAATTGTGTGCAGCTGTGCATGATAGTAAGCAGTGGTTATTTTTATGGAGGCTCAGTATGGGTCATGTAACTATGCATTAGAAGACAATACTATGCAAACAAGGTGGAAAATTGTGAATCCCATTTATCCCCAGGGTGTGATGCAGATCCAAAGAGTGTATGCGTATAGATAGCCGGGTGCAGGACTCGAATATAGGTGAAAGCATGGGGGGGTGTCAGGCATACTGCACGTACATTGGAGCCCTGTGTCTCTGGATTTCTCCTGTCTTAGCACGCCTAAGCTAGGGGTGTGTCTATACCTGCCTAGTGCAATTGGGAGGGACAACAGCAGTAGGAGAGTAGTCAAGGTGAACAAGCTGGGCAAACAGGTGATAATTATCATAATCAGCAGATTACAGGCCCAGCCCAGCCCAGCCCAGAACACTACGATAAAGTGAGCAAGCACCATACCCTCGGGTTTTTCCACACTCTACACCACTGGTGTATACATGCGGGGAAATTTTACAAAACAATCCAATGAAATGAGAAGGGCTGCAGCAGGCAATATAAATCAACATGTGCAGGTGGCTGAGGATGGTGAGGATGTGAATGCTGCCGAACAACCCTCAGTGAGGAGACAGAGAAGACTGTACAGACCCAGGGTAACTTACCAGGGGCTACTTGAGCTGGAGATAGTGGAGCGCTATGAGGTGGACAGAGACATCCTACAGCAGATTGTTGAGCTATGTCCGCCACACCTGACACATCGAACAGGCTGAGGGAAACCCATCCCAGTGGATACCAAGATATGTGTAGGCCTAGGTATACTAGCCACAGGTACCTCCCAAAGCACAACTGGGGATTTCATGGGGATCTCACAGGCATCTGGATCCAGAGTATTCCTGGATGCCATGTCACCACATGCCAGTGAGCACGTACATTTACTCAACACACCTGAGGTGTTGACCAGCAATATGTGTCTCTTCCACCAATATTGACATCCCCTACGGTCACCTAGTGGGAGATGCTGGGTACCCACTGGAGCCGTGGCTGATGACACCCATCAGAAATGCATACACACCTGAACAACTACTCCATAATTAGGCACACACACAGGCAAGACATATAACTGAGCATGTGTTTGGGATGCTCAGGTCACGGTTCTGGTGTCTGGACACATCTGGTGGAGCCTTGCAGTATTCACCAGCTACATGCACCCAAATTGTTATGATATGTGCTATGCTACACAATATGATCCTGCAGAAACAGCTGCAGCAGGAACAGCATAGGGCAGGGCCACACAGTCCCCCACCAATACCAAGGCCTGTACACGCACAGAGTGACTCAGAAGAGGAACTACCTGAGCCAGACCCAGTAGGCAGAAGGAGGCATGCCCAGTATGACCTGGCCTTGGCAAAGAGGCAACGCATAGCATATGCACTGACACAGTAGGTACCCAGGGAATGTCACCCTCTCTGACTAGCACAGACAGTAAAAGGGATGCCAAACATGACACTACCTGTGCTCAGCCATGTATAGGAAGTGCACTGTGTGCATCCAACATAGGAAGGGTTGGGAGGGTGGCCTAAGGGTTGGGAGGGTGGCCTAATGGTTAAGGTGCTTGCCTTGCAAGCACAAGGTGCAGGGTTTGAGTCTCACAAGGGATATTTGGCTAGGCTTAAAATGGCTCGCAAGGGCAGTTAGCTTAGTACTAAAAAGAAAGAAAAAGAAAAAAAAGAAAGTAAAAAAGAAAAAGAAAGAAGCCTTCCAGCACCATCCTCAGGTCTGGCAAACCCTCAAGGTAAGTCAATCAACCTACCAATTGGCAGTTGTATTAGAATGTGTTGTTACCTGTAGCTATGGTATGGATGTGAGCATGCAAGGGAATTTGGTGGCCGAATGTTAAGGCAGTGGACAGGAGACGTCCATAGTGGCACCATGACATCTGTAGCACATACCAGGGTCACCATAGTAGCCAGTAGTACACAGGGTGCCCTAACCCACTACGGGTAATGGGCTGAGCATCATGTGTGTCCATACAGCCCACACAAGTCTCAACCAGCTGGACAGGTGTAAACCAACACAGTCAAATGATGTACTATGGCCTCTGAATATGCCCAATGGATGACCCCCTCCCCCGCAGACACACACAGATAGATTTCAGCAGGCCAGGCAGTTGGATATAGGTTGTGAAGGCTAGGACGTCTGAAACTAATATGTTGGTAATTAAAGCTAAGATCTGGAGTACATTGGTATGCCTCTAGCCAGCACAATAGGTAGGTCTACACACTGAAATGGAGTACCTGGCATACCAGTACAGTAGTAGCAAAAGTGTACAAGTGTCAGCTGTGCCCCCCTTCCAACGTACACATGTAATAGTCAGGTGCACCCCCCTGGTGCTGTGTAGGAATGTGGATACAGTTGGATGTCCCCCCACGATGTGCAGAAATGTAGCAACAGTCAATGCCACATGACCAATGGATACCCTGCAGACACATCATGCCACCTGTCAGTGTACAACACAGAGGTCAGCACCACTGACTACGTGGACATGTAACACATGCGATGCAGCTGACCATACTGGGCATGCTCAAACACATGAAGGTATAACGGCAATGTCAGTCGACAACATGCGGAACGGGCATACTGGGCATGCTCACACACATAAACACAAGACAGCCAGGTCTGCAGACACCAGTGGTCCAGACATATCTGCCGGTACATTGCTATACTGTTGGATGACTGTGCTGGATGGTATGTGTGTGGGTACTGTCTATTGTCTGTATATTTGCCGTGGTGTATTGGTAATTCACATTAGCTGTGTGTGCAGGGTGTTGGTACCAACACTTGCAAAGGATGGTTATTTGCTTGAAGACAGAACAAGGCCATTGGATACGAAGTGAGTAAGGCACATTGCAGCAGTTGGGAGCAGTTGTGCGTGGGTTTGCGCGGTGTTAAGCACCACTGACCTCTGGTTACAGCTTCTTATACTTGTTTAGACTCCATATTTCTTTAACAGTGCAATACTCGCATACTGGTAGCCAAACATGCTTACACCCACTTGCTCCCTCACTTGCACATGCACCGACATTGGTGCTTGCATTTGTCACTCACGCTGGGTGCGCGCCATCCCTTGTGATGCCTATTGCATCAGACTACATGACTACAGTATCGGGTATGGCTGACCATTAGGCGACGGCATGGCGTTCGACTGCAGGGAATCGGTGGCCTGTCCAGTGAGTTAATCATATTATATGCATGTTCCTCATACAATCTGCTCCCATCTGGCTGATACATGGGAACTGATACTCTGCAATGCAGACAAGTAAATGTGTTTTGGGAACCACATCCATCCACCGGATCATGCTACCGCATACCTATTGTAGGTTTGCCACCTTTTAAATTGGCCGAGGTGAGACTTTAGGATTAACACCTGCCCCACTTTCGTGGGACAGTCCCTCCTTAGGCGTATGTGTCATGCGAAAATAATCTAAACAATGCAAATGTCCTGATTACAGGACAATATTATAGTCTACGTTTCTCTAATAGTTGCATGTAACAATTATGGTACATATGACACTTCTATATGTTATGTGAAGTAGCATAAACAACTTGACTGCTGCTAGACTAAGCTTTTATTTGTGCTGATACATATAGCTCTGTCCTATGCACGGCTGTAGGCATGTTCTCACCTGATATGTCTGACATTTCTACGGAGCAGGTCCCACTTTGGCCATTTGGAAAGGTGGCAGCCCTATAGGACCTATATGTAGAAATTTCAGATTTGGCAAGGCAACACATACCCACAGCCAGACGAAAATAGACTACTTTACCAGTTTGCATAAGTAAAGATTATTCTTGTAGCATTAAGGTTGCTAATACTGTTTCCTATAACATCTAGGTGTTTCAGATACAACATAATCGTTTTATGCAACCACTACAGACAATATATGGATTTTTTCCCTAAATCACAGGCCATGTGCCATAATAACATTTATTTTGCAGGACACAACTGCCCAAAAGGGAATGTCCCTAGCAAAGGTGAACAGGTGCTAACCCCAACCTATTATGCTATCATCTACCTAAGGTAGTCATCAGAATATGCGCTTTCCGTCACTAGGAGATCTCATATACGAATGGGGGAGAATGAACACTGAATCAGTGACACTGCATAACACCCTCAGGGACACATTTAGATGACTGGTACTATTACCGGACACATTGACAGTCCCAGAGCATGTGTATTCATAAACATTTGTCGAGGTACATTCTGTTTATGACTCATACATGTTGTCATTAGTCATTATGTGTATTCCGCCACCTGTCACCTAATATCACTAGTTCTGGAAGGGTTTAGTTGGGACTGTTAGATTCTGATTCGTAATCACGGGCATCCAGGATAATCGGGTATAGTTCACTGATATAGTCCCTATGTGTTCCCCCAATGGTTTACAGAATATCCAGTAGATGTGCTCTTAAGGTTTGGGAGGTATGGGCATCTGCTATACCCACATAGGAATATTAATTATTTCCACAGTGCGGGCCTAATACATCTCTGCCAACCAACAACTGCACACTTAGGCCCATTATTGCATACCCATGATTCCCTTACCTGACACCCCTCTACAGCACTCATCCTTACTGTGAGCGCAACTGGGGTATGAACATACCCTTATACACTGCCCACTGTCCCCATGTTGGGACACATGTTGTACATTTTGTCAACCCATGTGTTATCAGACTTGCATAACTACTGTTCCGTGTACAGCTACATCCTGGTTGCATCGATCATTATAGGGTTGCCTAAAAGGGAAATTTTTGGTGTCCCACAACGGACCCCATGATCCATGTTTAAAGTGTAGACCTTTCAGATCTCTCCCACTGGTATTTTCCTGCTGGTTGTCTGGAAAGCAGTGGTGTATTTACCTTTATTGCATGTCTGTATGTCTCACCGGCCTAGCTGGGGGGGGGGGGGTGAGAGGTAGACGTTAGTTTATTGGACCTCCCACTAACATATGCCCGGTCTGAACATATATTACCCGTAATTGCTGTAACATAACCTAGGTATGTACATGTGTATATCTACAGTAATATATATATATATATATATATATATATATATATATATATATATATATATATATATATAGATATAGATATATATATATATATATATTTTATATATATATATATATATATATATATATATATACATATATATATATTTTTTTGTATTATATATATATATATATATATATCCAAGAACAAAGCCCAACTGGATGTAGCGTGGTAACTCTTCAAAAAATCAGTAAAAAGCGTTTATAAAAACAAGCAGCGTTTAATAACAAAAACGTAACAAATAACGTTAGCGCTATCGAGGTTTCCCTCTTCTTCAGACGTTATACATTCAAAAGCACCTAACCTCAATTTATGTCCCTTTTCAAAATACATCATTTCCTTAGACCTACAGTTATTTGTTACGTATTTGTTACGTTTTTGTTATTAAACGCTGCTTGTTTTTATAAACGCTTTTTACTGATTTTTTGAAGAGTTACCACGCTACATCCAGTTGGGCTTTTTTCTTGGATTTATTTGTTTTTTGGACATTTTGGGCAAACGTTTTTTATTTCTTGTCTGCGTGGATGGATGCGGTGGTGGAATCAGGTTCAGCCGTGATAAGGAAAGAGAGACCAGTACTTGGTACCATGGGACCGCTATGTAATGTTTTGCAAGATTTGGTTAATCCACTTTTAACGGATGGTGGTTTCATTGAAACAGAATATCCTGTAGTAGATACCGACACTGAAATTTTAGTAAAACAACTGAAAAAGGACATAGAAAATAACCTGTTTAGATTTAAACGCCTCCAATGTCAGAGGCATCATATGGAGGCAAGCATTCAGTTAAAGATTGTTCCTCGTGGCTTACGGATCTTGAATATGCCGAGTTACGGCAACGTATATCCGGAATTATTGTTACGGTGGCAAAACATTAATCTACAAGCTAGCATGGACTACATGAGGCTGCTTGTGGATTTCTTTAAACCTAAAGAGACTGAATTGCTGGATATCTTAACTCAACAGCAGGACAAGCTAACAGGATTGATGGGAAGTGATTCGACGGATCTATTTTTACAAGAGATAGTCGAACGTGTTAATCGCTATGGCAACAATTTGCTTACACACAAAAGGAAGAAGATTAACAGGGACAAGCGAGATTTTGAATCCAACTGTGTGTTTGTTTGGCCTAGAACTGTACCCCCCAAGGATGTGCCCTCCAAGGTCGTGCCCCGTAAGGATGTCTCATCTGACATCAACAGAGGTATACATTTACAACCTCGAAGCAACAATGAGACAGCTGTTGTCGATGGAGAAAGGATGGAAGCAGGGAGCTTGGCTGAAGTAAATGGGGCTAGATCACCTTTATTGGTGAATCAGGAAAGTTCCTTGGATAGTGCTGCTGTTAATAATTTCAACTTAGCTCTATTGAGTCCTAAATCAGTGACTTCTGTATATTTCACACCAACTGAACAAAGACCGTGCCAACAGGACCCGTGGAGACATCTATGATTCGAACGGATACTGTTGTAAGACGTAAGATACACTTGGAAAATTTAAGAGAGGGCCGCCAACAGGATTTTGGAACAGTTCCGTTCCCCATAAGGAACGGGAGGAAACGGTCCATAGACCACGACAACGAGCAAGTGGCCAAACGTCTGGACAACAAAGTGGAGAGGTACAATCAACAGCACAGACACAAATGGAAGCCAAATCATTGATATGGAATATATCTGACTATCGTTTAACTGCAGCAGAGACAACGCTTTTGGAGAAAGGACTTTCTTTCATTCCAACCAAGAAAGCAGGTATAAGCAATTATCTACTTGCAATCAGACTTTTCGTTAGGAATGTTAATTTGAAGCTCATGCACGAAGGATCTACGCATGTCAATGAATGTCCTTTTAAGCGCAAGAGTAACGTTAATCCTAAACTTATGCCGAATTTAGAACTGTTTATAAAAGCTGTAGAGAACGATCTGTATCAAGGTGGCTTATTTGACTCTTTGCAGTTGACTGACAATCTGGATTCCACCTTGAGTGATGCTTTGGCTTCACTTAAGAATAATAAGCAAATTATCATTCGACCGGCTGACAAAGGTGGACAGACTGTTATCATGAATAGAACTTATTATATTGACTCTATGCTAAGCATGCTCAGTACAGATGCCTATGAGACCGTCACTTTTGAGATGATTGAGGAAAGTTGTTTAAAAATACAAAATATGTTAGATGATTGCCTGTTTCTAGGATTGCTAACAAGACAACTGTATGATTATTTTTCTGTAGATTTTCCAGTATTACCTAGTATGAATGGACTCGAAAGTTCATAAAATGCCTTTTCGCCCTTATTTAGACCAATTGTGGCTGGAGAGGGTTGGAGTACAACCTTTCTCGATTTATTTAGATACCAAACTTAAACAGGTTTTATCAAAAGTTGATTATGTTCTTAAGGACACAGGTCAATTTCTGACCGATTTGTACAGCTTCACTAGAAATTTGATACAGGTAGATGAGTTAGAATTGGTGACGATGGGCGTTAACTCATTATTTACCTGTATACCTAATGAGACCGGTATAAGGATGGTCAGTAAACTGTTAGGGGAGATGTTCTCTGAAACTGAGACAGATCTATTGACATTGTTGTTAGAAACAGTGTTGGAGAACAATTTCTTTTTGTTCATGGAACAACCATACAGGCAATCTACAGGAGTTGCCATGGGTACCAGCTGTGCCAACTCATACGCCAATTTGGTGATGGTGGCATGGGAGAAGGAGGTCATCTCTACTTGTTCCAGCATCGTCTTTTATAGACGTTTTGTAGATGACCTCTTTCTCCTATGGGCTGGTACTGTAGAATCATTAGAGGCATTTTTTACCCATGTGAACAATCTAGATTGTTTTTTGAAGTTCACATTTGAGCACTCTGCATATGAGATCAATTATTTAGATACTACCATTTATAAAGAGTCAGGTAAACTAGGAACTAGGATACACAGGAAGGATTGTTACAGGCCCACTTATTTGGCCACAGACAGTATGCATCATCCAGGAACATTCAACAACATCGTCAAAGGGCAAGTCTTAAGAACATCCAGACTTTGCTCTGATGACAATGTGTTCTATAAAGAATTGCAGAATTTGGAGAATAACTTTACCAGTAGAGGTTATGACAAGTTCCTTTTGAATTCTACTATGAATCAAACCATTCGGTTAAGACAGAGCAGGGGGAGACCCTATTACTCTGTGTCTTATACAGAGAGTACTACTACAGTTAGGCCATCTGTGCCCATGAGGTTACCTGTCGTTTTACCGTATGCCAAAGATGTGCAGGCTGTGCAAAGGGTTCTATTTGATCATTGGAATATTCTAACAGCCGATGATGAAATTCAGAGTATTGTGGGCAATTGTCCTAGATATACCTATAACAATCTTGATAATCTGAAGCAGATTTTATGTTTTCCCAGTTTATGTGGGAATGGTTGGAATAGTGTGTCACCACTAGATCTTGGCACAAGCACTTGTGGTTCATGTGCACAATGCAAGTATGTGGACAGATCAAGGTTCTTTAGGAACCCCAATGACGGTAGGTTATGGGAGATTAGGTGTAGAGCAGATTGCTGTACTAGGAATCTGGTGTATGTGGCTTGTTGCCAAATTTGTTTCGCGTTTTACGTGGGAAGACCAATAGGTCTCTACGAAAGAATCAGGGACCATTCCTACTGTTTCATGAGATCTGACACATACAGTGCAATTGCTAAGCATAGAATTCAGAATGAGAATCATGACTTTTTGTTTCAAGTGCTACAAGTATTGCCAGTCAGGATCAGGGGTGGTGATTTAGTGAATTCCACTGAGTTAGCAGAATCCGAGTGGATTCTGAGGTTGGCTGCCCACCGTGGGCAGGTCTGAATGACTTCGTACCGCTTAAGCCCAAATTAAAAACTAGGTTTATCAAGAACTAGGCCTATTGTCAATCAGATCGATTCACTCTGATCTTATATTTATTAGTAATTATGCTATTGTCATCATTTTATTTTTATTTTTGTCATGTTTTGTATATTATACTATGTATTTATTAGTGTAAGGTTGTACAGTTTTTATATATGCAATATGTATGAATAGAACATATTTATGTTATGTAACATTGTTTTTTTTTTTTTTAGCAGACAGGTTTATTCAAGATGACAGGAAATGATGTATGTTTCAGCTGTAGGTCTAAGGAAATGATGTATTTTGAAAAGGGACATAAATTGAGGTTAGGTGCTTTTGAATGTATAACGTCTGAAGAAGAGGGAAACCTCGATAGCGCTAACGTTATTTGTTACGTTTTTGTTATTAAACGCTGCTTGTTTTTATAAACGCTTTTTACTGATTTTTTGAAGAGTTACCACGCTACATCCAGTTGGGCTTTGTTCTTGGATATATATATATATATATATATATATATATATATATATATATATATATATATATATATACACATATATATATATATATATATATATATATATATATATATATATATATATATATATATATATATATATATATATACATGTATATATGTTGTCATCAGTCATTACGTGTATTCCACCACCTGTCGACCTAATATCACTAGTTCTGGAAGGGTTTAGTTAGGACTATGTTAGATTCTGTTTCGTCATCACGGATATCCATAATAATTGGGTACAGTTCACTGATATTGTCCCTATGTGTTCCCCCAATGGTTTACAGACTATCCAGTAGATGTGCTCTTATGGTTTGGGTGGTATGGGTGTCTGCTATGCCCACATAGGAATATTAATTACTTCCACGGGGCTGGCCTAATACATCTCTGCCAACCAACACCTGCACACTTAGGCCAATTATTGCATACCCATGATTCCCCTACCTGACACCCCTCTACAGCACTCATCCTTACCGTGAGCACAGCTGGGGTATGAACACACCCCTACACACTGCCCACTCTCCCCATATCGGGACACGTCATACGTTTTGTCAACCCATGTGTTATCAGACTTGCACAACCTACTGTTCCATGTAGTGCTACATCCTAGTCGCCTCAATCATTACTGGTTCGCCTACAAGGCAAATTTTTGGTGTCTCGCAAGGGACCCCGTGGTACATGTTTAAAGTGTAGACCTTGCAGATCTATCCCAGTGGTAGTTTCCTGCTGGTGGCCTGGAAAGTAGCGGTGTATTTACCTTTATTGCATGTCTGTATGTCTCACCGGCCTAGCTGGGGAGGTGTGGGAGGTAGACTTTTTTTATTGGACCTCCCACTAACATATCCCAGGTCTGAACATATGTTACCCATAATTTCTGTAAAATAACCTAGGTATGTACATGTGTATATCTACAGTAAGATATATATATATATATATATATATATATATATATATATATATATATATATATATATATATATATATTGTGTATATATGTGGATATATCTATATATGTTTTATGTATGTATATATATATATATATATATATATATATATAAATATATATATATATATATATATCTGTGTGTATATATATATATATTTGTGTGTATACATATATATATATATATATATATATATATATATATACACACATACACACATCTGTGTGTCCATTGACCAATACATTTCCCAGCCATACGGACTTACACATGCGTATTGCGTTGTATATATGCTTCACCAGCATACTATTGCCTAAGTCATTATGACACCGACACTTCACTCCGGTTATCTTGTAATCGGTATTTAGCACGTTATACAGCGGACAGATGTCACAATATGTTCATGTACGGATTACCAATGGTAACTGGGATGTGATACAGTGTCATTTGACCTGTTCCTTATCTGCGCAGCCTATTATTCCAGCTACTGTATTTGTTTGTCTGTGCACATTCATATTATTTTTGTCAATAAATGGAGTGCATGTTACAGAGAATGTACTTCAACATATTGTTGTCTGCATGTGCGTATGCATATATACCTATTACATACACGCTGACCTACATGGGGCAGTCCATTGGAACTGGCGCAACCAACCCTGGCACTCTAGGATCCATAATTGCATAGCCATAGTTCCTCCACCCCACCCACGTTGAGTTTCCATGCGTAACAGCCATTATCCACCTGACATCGCAGCCATGACACACCTTTACACATTGCCCTCTCCAGAACGTTTGGGGCCCTACACACATTTCGTACCACTTCGTGTATTCACAGGGTCTCCCACTATTTATATTTGCACATACGTCAAAAGAAAAACCACTAAAGCACAGACAAATTCAAAAAGGAGCAGGAAACCGAGGTAATCCAAAGAATCAAAGTCCACAGAAATAGCGTAACACAATATTTTAATATCCGCTTTCGTCCAGAGACTTCTTCAGAATGAATAAAACAGCTAAAAACATTGACATTAAATACTATATTAATTAGTCAAAAAGATGGTAATTAATCAATCATTCAATCAATAAATAAAAGACTTGTTTGCTTAAAGGTAGCCACAGGTTATTTAAACAAAGATGAAATGGAGACATTGTGTTTATCAATACTCAACACATTGTTTTTTAAAAAACATTTGATATTAACGGCTTCATTTAAGCCTGGGGCTTTGTCAGCCGAAAGTTTAATCTGCCACCACGTCTCTCTTTGTTCAACCAAATTTTTGAAATCACCACCCCTAAGATCTGAATGAACCACCTCTAATACAGAGAATAAATTTTTTTTAAAATTCTTACAAGTAAGGGAATGTTTAAATAAAGCACTAGTTTCATTTCGAATCTTAATATTGTAAAGGTGTTCCTTGATGCGGGTTTTAAGGCACCTTGTTGTCATCCCCACATAAAATGCGGGGCATGAACTACAGAAACCAATATATACTACCCCCTTTGTATTGCAGGTAACATAACCCGGGACTGGAATGGTATGATCAAGGCCCTCAATAACAATAACTGGCCCTTTTGCTATAAACCTGCAAATATTACAATTATTGCAGGCAAACATACCTTTAACTGAACATTGCCCATGATTTTGCTTGAAATGGTTATGTTCTAGGGCCTTTTTGACATTATGTGTGTTCCTAAAGACAAATTTGGGCTTATTCCCCACAATCCCAAAAAGATCTGAGTTACCATGGATAATCTTCCAATTTTTCTCCAATATATCTTGAATGTGTTTACTGTCAATACTCATTTCTAACGAACAAACCAACTTGTTCTGGCTTTCAAGTTCATTAGAAACCATATCTGACAAACTAACATTGTGATCATCAAGCAATGCCCAATAATGTGATTTCCTTTTATTCTGTATTTCATTAATGATAGAGTTTAATAATGGTAATGAATACCCTCTTTGAAGAAACATGTTCTTAATAAACTCAAATTCAACTAATAATTCAACTAATAAATCACAATCTTTAGTTGTCATCCTACATGCTCGAATGAACTGCCCCTTAGGTATATTGCGAATAACATGTGCAGGATGAGCACTAGTAAAATGCACATAGCTGTTAGTGAAAGTTTCCTTCCGATATATCTTGCTGTGAAACTTCCCATCAAAATTGTCCCACCAAAAATAAACATCTAAAAAATTAATAAACTTTCCAAAACAACCTAAGGTAAATTGTAAGAAACCTCCAGTATTATTTAATTCCAGGAGAAATTTCTCAACAATGTCTTCTTTCCTTTCGACAATAAAAAGTAAATCATCAACGAACCTGCAGTAGAACAAAATGTGAAATTGATTTTTTATGGTACTCAAAATGGTATCCTCCCACCAGGACATAACCAAATTGGCGTAGGCCGGTGCAGCAGAAGACCCCATGGCCACGCCCCTTTTTTGTCTATAAAAGGTGTTTCCAAAAAGAAACAAATTATTTTTTAACAAAATTTCAATGAATCTACAGATAGTAGAAATTTGCCCAGTATTGAAACTAACATTTTTATTTAAGATACTATGAATAGCTTCCACCCCATCATCATGGGGGATGCATGTAAATAAAGATACGACATCTATTGTAAAAATAGTATGTCTATCTGGATTGTAAATCTTAGAACATGAAAACTCCTTCAATTTTTTCAAAAAATGCCAAGAGTCCTTAAGGAAAGAGTCATATTGAGACACTAATGGGTTTAATGTAGCGTCTATAATAAGGGCTATCCCTTCAGTAACTGAATGAGGTGAAGACACTTTTAAAAAACAATGTGTTGAGTATTGATAAACACAATGTCTCCATTTCATCTTTGTTTAAATAACCTGTGGCTACCTTTAAGCAAACAAGTCTTTTATTTATTGATTGAATGATTGATTAATTACCATCTTTTTGACTAATTAATATAGTATTTAATGTCAATGTTTTTAGCTGTTTTATTCATTCTGAAGAAGTCTCTGGACGAAAGCGGATATTAAAATATTGTGTTATGCTATTTCTGTGGACTTTGATTCTTTGGATTACCTCGGTTTCCTGCTCCTTTTTGAATTTGCACATACGTGCCTTTCCTGGTGTTATGGATTACGGCCATTTGCAGTTTACAAGTGTAGGTGGTCACAACATGAACTACATTCCATCTGTGTGTAATATAGATGTAGCAGTTCACTGATGTTATGCCCACTGGTAGAACCCTGCCACTGGTGTGAATAGCGGTGCTCTGCTCACTCTTGGGCAGCTTTATCTGACATATGCTGCAAGCACTATATAATACCTTAGTTGCTCTAGATTCCCTTCACAACCCTTGTGTATGCTTTATTCTTACGGTGTTCATTTTATTGATATATCAATATATATATATATATATATATATATATATATATATATATATATATATATAGGTTCATAGGTTCATAGGTAGGTACTAGGCTATTGGCCCTAGGGCATATACAAGCCTAGCCAAAAAGGTACCCTGGCTTTCGCCACCCAGAAAATTATTTTCCTGTGCCCCTGTCAAGCAGAACCACAGAAGTGATCCCCGGGGTGAATTTCCTATTACCCATGCAATCATCAAGATTTTTCTTGAAGAGTGCTAATGAGGAGCTCTGTTTGACATAGATAGGTAGTCTGTTCCAAAGTATGGGAAGTCTCTGGGACAGGAATCTATCCCTCCAGCAGTTTATTGTGGTAACAAGGTTTAGGTCCCTAGAGCGTGTAGCTCAGAGGGATTGGGATTTCTTTAAGTGGAGCATGTCCAACAGCTCTGGGTTTGACATAGCTTTGTATGTTAGTCAGAGATCGCCTCTGAGTAGGCGATACGTGACAGAGTAAAGCTGGAGTTTTTTGAGACAGTCTGCGTAAGGCATCTGTTTGAGGCCAATAATCCTCTTTGTGAGGTATTTTTGCGGCCTTTCCAGTTGTTGTAGATGTCTTGTGAGGTACATACCAAAAGGGGCATTGTACTCTATAATTGGTCTAATGAGTGATGAGTAGAGGGGAACAATGACCTCTTTTATAGAGTTTATCTATAATTCCAGAGTGGGGGATGGTGTCAAACGCCTTGGCGAGATCTAGATAGGCTGTGTGAACCACCTTACCCTCATCTATGGCTTTGGTGACTACTTCAAAGAAGTCTATCAGGTTTAGGAGACATGATCTGCCTTTTACAAACCCAAACTGTGTGGGGTCCAGAGTTTGAAGATCTCCGATGTCTTTGTTTATGAGTTCCATGATGATATGTTCCATGGCCTTGCAGACGAGGCTCATCAGGCTAATTGGGCGGTAGTTCCCGAGGTCTTTTGTCGCCCTCCCATTGTGGAGTGGGATAACTGTTGCGGTGCGCCATTCAATGGGCACAAAGCCTGAGGTGAGGATTTGATTGAACATGGTACTTAGATGGGGTGCCAGTTCTTTCTGCAGTTCATGTAGAAGGCAGCATGGGATGTTGTCAGGTCCCATGGATGCTGTGTTCTTGGCTTTGGAGAGTGAAGTTTTTACCTGTGCAGCCATGATTACAGGAACTTTGCATTCTTCCGGTATAAAGATAGGCCCTTTAGGGGGTGAGAGGGCATATATATATATATATATATATATATATATATATATATATATATATATATTTATATATTTCATGTCTGTGGATATATATCTACACACACACACACACACACACACACACACACACACACACACATATATATATATATATATGTGCGTGTGTGTGTGTTTGTGTGTGTGTGTATGTATATATGTATATAAATTACATCTGTACATAAAAACATACATTTGCTATGCTGGGAGCTGCTTACACTCGCGCAGGCACACTCGCATATGCTTATTGTGAGTTACATATGTTTACTGCCATTTCTTTGTGCTTAGTTGTGCCTTATTCATTATGACAGTACCACTTTGACTGAAGGAATCCGGTTAATGGCCCCATGTGAAACACACATTCACCTTTACATGTTTAAATGTTGGCTTTACAGCACAGCGGCATTTATTCCACAAGAAAATGATATGTGCTATAGTTGAACTTGAACCAGGAATGCCTTTACGTTAAGCGGATGCTCTAACCACTACACTATTGGTGTTCTGCTTCATTTATATGTATACCCATGGTTCATAGTTAGCTGAACACACGCCTCAATGCTTCACTTACATAGCAGGCATCCATTCTCCTGCTGGGAAAACCACAGTACTACACATGCATCATTCCCTATTCCCTACTGCTCTGGACCCGTGCTGCATGTTTACTCTCTCTGAGGATATTCGGAACTCCAAAGCTTATAGTCCTAGCACATACATGTGTTTTATTGTCAGGGTGTTCATGTGGTAATCCGGGTTTAGGTTTGTCCGACTGGAGACCGGAATAGCCCTGTACCCGTTTGAAAGTCAGAATTAGCACATGGACAGAGTTAGTCCCAATGTTACCATTCTACCTGTGTTTGCCCACCTCTGAATAGCTTATTATGTCAGCACTACATAATATGGGGTAGGGGGGTTCCACTGGTGTTTCCCTTCACATTCTTTATGATTGCTTTATTGTGACCATATTCATTTATATATATATATATATATATATATATATATATATATATCTGTCTGTCTGTACATACACATACATATACACCTACATACCTATTTACATTTCCCATAGTGTTGAATGTCCGCCACGCATCCCCACTGGCTTTATCTCCCTATATCAGACAGACGTTATTCTGGCCATCACATAAAATTAGCGGCCCTTGCATGGCTTGGACCCAGAAACATACACACCTTAGTCACCGGTTTGATCACTACACCATCCGTGGTACATTCCGCATGGATGGTAGCTAGGATATATGACTTCACTACAGGTATTCAACAGTACTGGCAACAAATGTGACAGTTGGTTGGTGTACATATGTGTACGGACCTCTCAACCACTCAGGGACTAATTTCAACAATAACAGGGACAAGGCAAGGACAATCATGGACACTTTTACAATATTAATGCTATTAACTTGAAACATCTTGACAGATTCAGAGCATATGTATTAATACTTATTTTCTGAAGTAAAGGACGTCTATTACTCTTAATTATTGTCATTATTCATTCAGTGTCATTCAACACCTTTTCTCTAAAGGTCACTGGTTTTAGGGGGGATTAAGAGGCTGGCCAGTTATTGTGCGAATGCTCTGACCATTGGTAGGGTTGCCACATTTTCATATGGCCAGGATGGGATATATTCGAGACACACCAGATTTTTCAGGCCAGCACATACCCACGGTCAGTACAGGGTTTAGAACTTTACTTATTTTCCTAGATGAGGGCTTATTCTTGTAGCAGTTTAGTTGCTTATTCTGTTTCTTGTAATATTTACGTATTTTTACATACAGAAATAACTGTTTTAGGCAACTGTTACATGAAATATGGTACATAGTTATTTCCTACAATCACAGAACATTTGCCATTGTATCATTCTTGGTCAGGACACACCTACCCAAACAGGGACTGTCCCTCACAAAGTGGGGCAGGAGGTACCCTGCTTATGTCAGCACCTTAATCACCCTATATCCAACTGCCACTATGCAAATGTGTAAAGTATATATTCTCGATAATTCATGTGGGGAGCCATGCATCACGGTCAGGTGTTTAATCCCAGGTAGTAGGTTCTGCATGACCGGCTGGAGGCTGAGCAGTCCCGTGAACCACTACTGCACATACAACTTGTGTCCAGATGTCTACAGGACTGGACATCGTGTCATGATACCAAGTCTGATGTTTACACAGGATACTTATCCCATGAGGGATATCCAAAAATTGAACAAGACAATAACCTTCAATCTTTTTGGATTTATGAAAACGTGATAGGGTTTTACATGCAGGGGATACATAGTCTGCAATCCTGACACTGCCTAGGGTGAGACTGCCTACTAGATATGAGTAGTGGTCACTATGTGCAGATATGGCTGCGCCAAGCTAGCAGCCCGAGTATGGCTGGATTTGGTGGACGTTCAGGAATGGGGGGGTGGGGTTGTGTGATGTAGAGGGAATGATGGGTATTCAATTCCAGGTGTGTTATAGTTGGATGGCTCAGTTCAGTCCAGACCATTATGTGGGTATGTGCCGGTGACGTTTCTGTACATGTGTATCGCACATTTTAATATTCATATGTTTGCGGGATTGTGTTCTACAGTATGGCCTGTCAGGTTGTATTGCGGATGTGTATGTTTGTTCTTTGTGTTTCTTTCTGATTCACCCACTGCTCCCTCATACACCTCCAGTTCACCTATTGTGCATCCAACACAGTCTCCCCTTTGCAAATTATTACATTACCCATCGCTCCCACACCCATATTCCACACACTCCATCCGTCCCTTCTCTGGTTGATGGCCCATGGCACGGTCAAGGGAATACATTGCATACACTACATATCTATGGTACCTGTATGGTTGTGAGGACTACCCTAGCATTTTCCACTTTCCACATGCTGTATATCACGCACATAGGTACACGCAAATACTTATCTTTCATGACATGGTAGGTAGACCCGGGTAATACCCATTCATCTTTGGCCCATCCTGACAAGGATGCCTTGGACCACAAATGGGCAGATTTTGGGCGAATGCTCTGACCATTGGTTGAGTTACCACCTTTTCATATGGCTAGGATGGAATATATTCGGGACACATATCAGATTTTACAGGCCAACACATACCCACGGTCAGTACAATGGATAGTACTTTTGTTTTATGCCTAAATGTAATCTTATTGTTGTAGTAGTTTAGCTGCTTCTTCTGTTTTGTTTACTTCCTCATTCTATTTCTTGTAACATGTAGGTATGTTACATATGGAAATAACTATTGCATGTGACTATTACATGAGATTTGGGACATAATTATGTCCTATGGTCGCAGGATATTTTACATTTATAATGGTTTTGGTATGGACACAACTGCCCAAAGGGGGACTGTCCCTCACAATGTGGGACAGGTGGTAACCCTGACCATTGGGCTAGACTTAGCTATTGGCGGCATGCTAACTCGATATGTTTCGCTTCCACTTGGTATAACTATCAACACTTTAATAGCATACGGGCACAGGATTTTAAATGTCATTTGTTCGAGGGATGTGGACTCAATATTCAGCTAGGTGCATTTGTGTTTGCTTCTTATTTTTATGTTCGCAAAACTGTCTTGCATGCTTTGCATACGTTTCAGTATCCATGGACACAGACAGGTGTGATTACTATTGGAGGCAGGCTGTAATATTCAGCATTTTAGGTTGCACGTAAACAGCCAACATGTCCACGCCTCCGTGCAGTGCTTCGACACGCCCCATGCACTTGCGCACGTTTCCTATGCATGTCGATGTGGCGGCAGTGCACCTTCCTTAATATGCATATGGCGCTACTGCACCATCTCTACGCCGCACGGTTGGTGTGAGCCTAACGCCATCCTTGCGCCGAGCTTCATGAATCCTGGGGAATGATTTTTCAAAGCATTTTTTAAGAAAGCAGCCAATGTTCTTGCCTCTGTTATGTCCCAAAAGAAGCCAAAAGCAGAGTATTCGCAAAACATGCCTTCATCCACAGTACATAAAGAAGGAATCTGTGGGTGATAGGATACAAAGTTTCAAAACTCAGACATGTCTGGGTTTTGAAACTTACATCTAGCTTTCATTAAATATTTCTGCTGATACTCTGCTTTTGCTTATTTTGGATGAAATAGAGGTAAGAACTTTGGCTATTTGTGTTTTTGCTTGCCTCTTTGCTGCATATTTGTTATTTTTTTACAAAAATGCCATTCACTAAATTAATATTAGTGCTGAATCTTATCATTATGTCTTATTATTGCATGTAAGCAAACCTGATAGAAGCATGGTTTTGCAATGGCCATTGCCTAGGTTGCTAGTTATGGTAGCAAATAGTATATATTTTCATCTATAAAGCAAGGTGGCATTGCAGCTAATAAAATGTGCAAATTTTAATACTCATAACCAAAGGACATTCATTAATATCAGATTCAAGTTGTCCAAAATGTGCTCTGTTACTCACATTGTGCTCTGTAACTCACATGAACATAATGATCTACAGAGAAAAGCAGAAAAAAGTTGTCATGCAAGCATTTAGCAACCCCTTCTCAATAGTATCTGCCTTATCATAATGTGAGACATCAAAGCTTGGTGCAACATTTCTCACAATATGACAAATCAGTGCCAACTGTGGTGTTCCTAGAGGGACAAACCTATGATTTCTATATAGTCTTTCAGATATTTCTTATTTATAGCATTGTAATTCAGATGCAGTTTCTTGTTCCCATAACAAAGAGTATGTTGCACTGCACTGGGTACAGCTGGCTCCCAGCCGTAACAAACATTGACCTTACAATAGATGCAGCATCCATTCAGAAACACACACCCACACACACACATATATATATTATATATATATATATATATATATATATATATATATATATATATATATATATATATATATATATATATATATATATATATATATATATATATATATATATATATATATATATATATGTATATATATATGTCTATATCAGTCAGACATATATTTATTTATTTTTATTTAGTTATTTTACATTTTTTACTGGGAAATATTCCAATGGGCAGAGCTGCCTGTTTTCAGTGGAGGCCAAGGGAGAAAAGCTCCATACAGTAATAGAACAGAGAATATATAAAATAGTAATATTTGCAGTACCACACTGTAATAACATACATAGTTAATACAAGCAATATAAAATTTCAAACAATGGTAACATTTGCAGAACACATTTGTAGCAGCACAAATTTATGCATATAGTAAAAATAGAGTCAAGATTCTGCATACAAAAGTGAATATATATAGTAGATACAATCACACGCAGTAAATTTTAAAAGTATGTGGAACAAAATTATGCTAATATGCATTCTTTCCTTTCTGGGGAGTAGTAGTTCTGTATGAGACAGCTTTGAGATAAACGAGAGGAGATGGGAGTAAAAATTCGAAGGCATCTGTAAAACGTAAATAAAACTAGGTATAACACAAGAAGAAAGAATGAAGCAAGTAGAATCTGTGATTGAGCCCGCTTTCATTAATTATTTATAAACTTCATTAGAATAAATAAACTGTACAGATTACAAAGTTTAAATAGTGTAAGAAAACAAATAAAAATAATTTTGTTCAATCAAAATCACAGTTCAACCCCTTTAAACATGATGGAAGTGTAATACTCAAAGTTCTATTGGCCATAAATATGCATGAGGTAGGCGTAACTTAAACAGAAAACAGAGTAACAGAGCTAGGCTCGAACAACTTTCTTAATGTAATCTGTAAACCTAACTGAATATAAGAAATCAACCATCTGTACTAATGTGCAACAATGTACAATTATGTCCCCAAGTATACAGACGTAGTAATCTCTTCTGCTGTAGCAATGGATAAAATCAGACTTGCTTACAAATAAACAATAAAGTTAGCCCTTTAAGGCATAAAATTATAATCACTCAGACTGTCACTGCTGCCATCTGAATACACATTCTAAATTAGAAGCATCATTTAACAAAGAAATAATAAAGAACAAAAGCGCGTTCAATCACAGGTTCTACTTGCTGCATTCTTTCTTCTTGTGTTATACCTAGTTTTATTTACTTTTTACAGATGCCTTTGGAAGTTTATATGAGAGAGATTCACTTTCAATACTCAAGGTTTCAGAACAACGACCCTCTGAATACAGAAGACCAGGTGATCTAAGTTTTGGAATCTTGAACCAAGAAGAAAAACCTCCAAAAGGTGAAAACTACTAATTTCACATTTTTCCAGGGGTGCAAGCCCCCCTGAAGTTCCCATGTGGTGGTGGGGGGGCCTGCACCCCACACCCCCTACTATTTAAATATAACAACTCTGAGATTGCACTGCAAGTGAAGAGGACAGTAAAGTTCCCGTTCCGCACTGTACAGCAATCTCCATTGAAAAGGTTTGAGAATTCAAAACTTTGATCAACTGGTCTTTGTTATTCAGAGGTTTGATGTTTTGAAATTTTGAGTATCCAAAGTGCACCCATATATCCATCTATATATATATATATATATATATATATATATAATATATATATATATATATATATATATATATATATATATATATATATATATATAGACATAAATATAGCTATAAATCTATCTATATCTATGTAAGAAGTGCAAATACCCATACATCCTCACATTGAAGTCTCATATTAACATGGAAAACATGATGGCAGACCCTTTGGTTTAGATTGTTACATAGTCCTCCACATTAGAAATAAATACATTAATAATCAATCTTATGGAGAAGTAAGAATGTCTTCTGTGCTTATCCATCCAGTGGGTTCAAAACAAAAACAAAAGAAAAATAAAACACTACTTGTGATAAGTGTTTTGACCAAAGAGAGCTGTTTATACAATATGGTAAACTGCAATTTATAGACATGCTAACTGCAGTTACAAAAGACCTCATTATCAGCTAATTAGCATGTCTCTGAATCACCTTTAATGACAGCAAGTGCAAATCAGCACTTTGCTTCTGTAGTTAACACTAGTGCACAATCATTGTGTTTGCAGAGGCACCCTCCTTTCACTCCACCCCCCCAACACACACACACACACACACACACACACTGACATACCTCTGACCAATCCTTTAGTTGTCAGAACCTTCCCAACGTCTCTTCTTGTTTTTTGTCACTGCCCTCATAAATCACAGATCCTTAGAGCCAGTCAATAATGCCAAACATTAGTGTTTCATTTTTCTTTGTGTTTGCAAAGTAAATAATAAGATTAAAATGCAAACACACACATATACATTCATGCATATGGTTGTATATTGATTTGGCAAAAATAAGACTTATTGCAAACAAATTGACTGAAAAAATGGATTGATAATACAAATCAACTAATACCACAATGCGTCAAACTAACATTCACAAAATAAGTACATAACACAAAAGTTTATAAATGTATAAAGCAATGGGGAGAAACCCCTGCACCACCTGCAATCAATGACTAATCAGCACCAACTCAAATGGACAATTTACGTCCACTCAGCACTACATCAGCATTCAAAGTACATCTACCTTTGTAATAACACCACTCAAACCTTAATAACAGTAGTGCAGACTGAAAGTAACTATAGTGTAGCCACATTAATAATTCTGCAAGTTTTAGAAATGCTATTGCACCAGCAACCCTGCAAAATAAATAAGTAAATCAGAGCCACATTAATAATCATGCACCCTTTTGTCAGTGATTGATGTACTAAACAATGATTAATTCGGCAGTAGATGAACTGCACATTTGAAAAGCATAGTCATCAAAATTTCATGTGATAATGTACATGTTCTGTCATGTCAAAAACATTAATTTCTCTCTCCATATGTTTGTATATAAATATATATCATACATTCATACATGTACACATATAGACATGCATATCAATATATATATTATTTTTCTGTGTCATCTTTGCCTAAATGACTGGTGCCCATCAACTCTCTTCAGTGTGGCTTGAGCATATTTATTCCACTACTACTGGGGAAACTCCAGCACATGGGTGACAGAGAAAAGCAGGAGTTGTCATCCAGGCAACTATGGAGATTGTTTTCATCCTTTTCGGCATCCAGGAAATGAGGGTATTTCTAATTAAACCCTAACTTGGCCACTGGTGGCTGATAAAATCACCTGTGTCATCACAGGACCTACTATGTTCTTCCTGTGCATGTTTGTACTACCAGCTACATCTCATGTGGTTTGCTATCTCCATCTTGGCGTTCATAAGTTCATAGGTAGGTACTAGGCTATCTGCCCAAAGGCATTTATAAGCCTAGCCAGAATGTGTTGGCTTTCACCGCCCCCTTAGTTCCAAGGCCATTTCCCTCTTCTAGCCCATACTGATGTTTCACAAGCATTGTACTTTCTTGATGATCATCATCCAAAGAAAAACACATCCCTGTCTCATCAGGATTGTTGACTTGCTTTAACTACTCACTCCCATGCTCCCCTGCCTATCTCTTCCAGTGCCACCATTCCAGCTCTGGTCATCTTAGTCATAGTCACAAGTCAGATTCCATGCACTTTATATACTGAACTAATTTGTTGTTGTTTTTATTTAGTAATTTAGTTGAGTCCGAGTCTTCATGGCCTTAAGGACTTTATCAAAGCAGACTTGTTAGTCCTTCTTTACCTTCTTGTAGATTCTGTGATTATTTACAATCAAGTGCACTTTTAGAGTATTACTGCAGATTACAAAAACTGCTTTACCAAAGGATATCAGACTTAATTAGTACTGCATAACAAAAATACAGTAAATAAATCATGTACAATAATACAATTATAATAGCATTATGATTATTTTTTATGAACAAAGACTTTTGCTTCCTACATTCCCTAACAATTAATTTTTAAAGAGCAAATCCACTTCCCAAGACTGTGCAACCTCTAAGTCAGAATCCCTAAATATTTTCAAGTGTTCAGGATTTCATCTTTATCCATGCAAACACTGAAATTTTTATTGTCAGGTTTCTGCATGGAGCCCATTAAAGATGTCAGCACACATGTAGGCAAGCACACTCACACTCACACACACACACACACACACACACACACACACACACACACACACACACACACGCACACGCACACACAAAGACATGCATGCATGCATCCAAACATGAAGTGTATATTGACTGCCAGTGATCCTAGTCACTCTAGTCAGCCCTGATGTCACTGTACTGCTTAGGCTGGGATTACTACTTCAAGCTCAAGACCCAATATTGCAAGTACTGATAAGTTTGCTTCGAACAAAAATAAAATGCACATTTTTGAAACTTGACATTGCACTTTTGATGTAGTTTCGCAGGTTATTTCTGCTACACGTCTTGCTATTACATAAACCTGAATAAAACCTCTGTATTTAGTTAATACTTTAGAGAACTGGGCCTTCATGTAAAATTCCTGGAGGTCATTTGCTTCAGCTTTTTCACAACACACACAGGCATGTATGCATTCTTGCAAATCTGACATGCATACTGACAGTCAGTGGGCCTAGTGGAGAATTGATGTCACTGTATTGCTTAGGCCGGCATCCCTAAAGGAAGCATACGACACAATGCAGTAAGTCCTGATAAGTCTGATTCTAACCAAAAGAAAGCTTCATATTTTTGGAACTTGCTGTTTTACTTTTGATGCTCTTTTGCTGGGTATCATGGCCACATGCATGTGGAGCTGTGCCTCCATTCACCCTGCAAGTCATATATACCAACTCCAACACCAAACATCTACCTCAGAGAGGAAGAATACTCTGGGATATCTCAGTTTTAGTACAAGTATACATTCCAAATACTAGCACATATGTTTTATCTTTCTAAGATCACAGTTAAAGACGGACTTTCAATGGTCACTCAATTAGGCTATGTATGGTAGAAATACAACTGAATGCATATTATGATCAACAAATACCATTTGAAGATGAAAATAATTCATAACAGATCATATCTGAAAGGAAGATGCAAAAGGCTACTATTTATTGAAATGTGTTAAGATGTTTACTCACAGGATACTTATGCATAGGTGTGGCACTTACCTAACAAGTTTGATTTGTGTGTAGATCACGGAATGAAAGAAGCCTGGATAATGGGCAGAAGAATATTATAAAATCAAAATAAACAGATTATGCTGGAATATATGCTTGATTTATTTAATGTAGATTTTCTCTTTTGAAATATAATTGCTATTGCAAAGACCATTTTTGGATAGTTTTTAAAACTATACTGTTTTAAAAGAGTTGATTATGTTTGCTGTTAAAAATAATCAGAAATTTTGTAGAGTATCCATTAATAATTGCAGCTCAGTAGTCCTTTACAAATCAACAGATGTTCTCTTTACACCAGTACGTGGGTTTCCTCTAGGTACTCCGGTTTCCTCCCACATCCCAAAGACATGCTGTAGGTGGATTGGGCACTCTAAATTGGCCCTAGGTGTGTGCATGTGTGTGCCTTCTGTGGAAGGTTGGGCGCCGGGCTGGCAACTCGACACCATAAAACTCCACTGCCAATCATGACCGGACAGATGATCTGCTGTGGCGACCCTTAACTGGGAAAAAGCCAAGAATAATAATAATAAGAAGAAGAATCCTTCTTTTTCACACTGAGGTGGTTCACAGCACTTTCAACAAGTGTAAAATTTGACAAGACCAGGTTCCCTTTGCTGCTGTGATCTAAGCAGAAGACCTGAATGCAGTATTTTATGTCACTGTATGCTAGAAAACTGCAAGGGCACAGTGTTTAGATTTTTAATAACGTAACTAGAATCATGGGCACCACTTTCACACACACACACACACACACACACACACACACACACACACACACACACACACACACATATATATATATATATATATATATATATATATACAGTCCATACCCATACACAGCTGTGCAATTTCATGATTCATTTTATAGACAGCTGCCATGGCAGTGTCTATCAGTTTGATACTTCCACTATGAGTTGATGACGTTCAAACCACTGAGGATCAGAATCTACTAACTTTATTTCCAGGGAAAAAAATAATAAATGGCCAAAAAAAGACAAGCCTCCCACCCCCACCCCACCCCCAAATTTATATATAAAAACTCCCACCATCACACCACTATGAAGTGGGAAATTAATCCAAAAAAGGCAGCCGCATCACTGCTGGAAGAACTTACCAACAGTGGATTTCTATGGAATAGTTCTGATCATCTGCAGGTTGAATTTTGCACAAATATTACTCGTGAGTTCAGTCTTCATCCACACTTGTAGATCCACCAAGACATTGAGGTATTGCTACCTTGCAATGTGTGCATTTTGTTACTTATATTTTTTCCAAATACATTACCATTTTCAGCTTATAAACACATGTACATCAATTTCCACTTTGAAGTAATAAAATGATATCTTGTGTGGTAAAGATGTCTCCATGCTCATTTACATGTATATCATTGTTGCTCGTTATCCTGATTTTTAATGTGTTGCCTTTGATAGCAAAATTAAAATAGAAGCAACATTACATTGTAGGACACAAACTTTTTCTTATCTCATCAACAGACAGTTCATTGTGATAAAAGGACAATGAACTCATTTAACTAAAGGGCTTTCTACAGTGCTTCTGGCTAGGATGGCTTTGACAGTTATCTCCATAAACAAAGAGAGTTTTTTTGTAAGTGTAACATTAGTGACAGATTTCTTGTTCCTCAGATAATGCTTGCAGAATTTCTAAGTTTGATTTATGTATCAGAAATAAGCATATTTACAATAAGTGAGCACATATACAGTACAGTAGGTGTCATTAATTTGATCAATCAAGACAACTTCACTCGAACAATTTGATTTGCTCAGCAAATCAACACATACTACTGTGTTCACTTATTGCTTGGGAATAATCTATTATAATTAATTTCCAGGTAGACTTCAACAGTGAGATAATGTTCTCTGAGAGCAAACTTGTTTTCGACAGCTTTCATCTTTAACTTCTCTGTTTTTCCAGTGAAAAGAAGTGTGTTTAAGCATCCTGTTCCACATGACAGCTCACATTCAGTGATGTCAATTTGTCTCATATTATTCAGTAGTTTCTTGACAGTTAGCTTATTAAGGAAAGAGGCTTTTAAATTTGTCAGGTACAACACTAACATAACTAGATAAAGCAAGGTAAAAACTTCACAGAGGTGTACTATTTTGATGTACTTATTTAAGGAATCGGATGCATTTGCCTTAAATAAAATCCATCACATTTAATACTTTTGTGCTTAAAAACACAATCGTATTCTTGGAATTAAAATGTTAATTGTGTTTCACTTTTATCTTTCTGGACAGAAAATGTCACAACATACTTTAACAGTTTTATCTTTAACTTATAATTAAATGTCTGTAGCATTATCTACTTCTCTACTATGAAGTATGACTCCCTCTTATTATCCGAGAGTGATGTAATTGTAGAGTGCATGGAATGATAACTGAACCACTGTGGATGTGAAAGAGAAGACATTCTATATATACAAAATATTAATCTAACACGCATTAGTATTTTTGCATCATGCTAAAAAACATCAGGATTCAGAAATGCATAGCACTCTGTCAATCCCATTTGTAGTTGGATTGCTCAGTGCTTTATACCAGCACAGTTCAGAGACAACTGTAACACTAATGACCATAACACTAATAACCCCCTTGTACTACTAACGGACAGAAGCAACTCCAACTTGTTTTATCCCATGCATGGTTCCCTTTATATTACCTACAGTATGATCCCAGTTATTCTCATTAGGGTTAATATGAAATTATTGACCATGGGATATATAAGGCCAAACTTTAACCAAATAGGGTAAGCTAATTTGAGCATAAAAAGGGAAACTGGTCTGGCTTAAAAAGGGCCCACAAGGGTAGTTAGTCTAGTACTTATCTATAAACATATTACACCGGTAAGAAGGCTGCAGTCCATAGCACTACATTGGTTGTACTTGCAAAGGCAGCATGCAAATGCTGCAGTCCAGTTGTGAAGCTAATGCTACATAGCAAAGTGCATTTCCCCAGAACTTTCTGTCAGAATGAGAATAATGCAGCAGAGAAATTCAGAGTACCTACCTTGCTATTTGGTGAGCAAGGAAAAACAACATGCACTGTCTTTTGGTGGCATAGACTCATTCATTCTTATTGAAGAAGCAGGCTGTTAGCATCATGGTAGGTAAGCACGGGGACACTGTCTATGTGGTGTGTGTGTGTGGGGGGGGGTGCATGTGAGGGTATATGCAGAGGTATGATTGTAGCTGTCTGGTTGTGTATGTGGAACTGTGTTTGTGGTGTCTACGTGTGTAAGATTATAGGGTGTGTGCGTGTGTGTGTGTGTGTGTGTGTGTGAATGCAGAGGTGTGTGTGTGTGTGTGTGTGTGTGTGTGTGTGTGTGTGTGTGTGTGTGTGTGTGTGTGTGTGTGTGTGTGTGTGTGTGTGTGTGTGTGTGTGTGTGTGTGTGTGTGTGTGTGTGTGTGTGTGTGTGTGTGTGTGTGTGTGTGTGTGTGTGTGTGTGTGCGTGTGTGTGTGTGTGTGTGTGTGTGTATGTGAGCATGAACTGTACACCTCCAGTGAATGGATTGGTAAGAAACCTACCAACACATTCAGGGACATGATGTTGATCTGCTAATGAGATTTTGGTCCATTCGGGCTTTTCACTTCCAGTATCATGTTATATAACTATCACACTATTGGGTACTGTAATATTTTTGATATCCCTAGACACTGCCTTTTGAGAGTTACAGCACCAAGGAACAACAAGGGGGTTGGGAGGGTGGCCTAATGATTAAGGTGTTTGCCTTACAAACACAAGGTGCAGGGTTTGAGTCTCACAAGGGATAATTGGCTAGGCTTAAAATGGCTAGCAAGGGCAGTTAGCCTAGTACTAACCTATGAACCTATGAACCTATAAGATGAAGTCATTATTATCTTCTTCAGAATCTGCTATAATATGGAATAATGTTTTTTCATTGTCTATTGAAGAATTGTTATAATCATTGTCCTAATCTCTCAATACAAGTGTAACTAAAAGAACAATATAAAAAAAACACTCAGTAGTTTGAGTGATTTTTTTATAACTTTATAAGGTTTTCAGTGAAATACTGTAGTAGATGCAAAGAACTTTGCGATAGCCATACCTATAGGGAGAAAAATATTTGCATTTGAAGTATCCAGCAAGGTATTCAAAAGTGAAGTGGCTGCTTTAAAAATACTAGCTGCATTAGCTTATTATAGCAGACCAGACATGGTGGGTGCTGAAAAGGTAGCCCTAACCTATCTATCCATCTATCTATCTTATCTATCTATCTATCTATCTTACTTTCTTTTTCTTTCTTTTTTGCAGTTCTTTTTTTCAAAACTTTTTAAATTAAAATGAATAAAATTCATACATGATATGCAAAAGTAAGGAAGAACTATTGTGTAATAAATACTGTCACAGAAAACTTACAAAAATTCCTAGTACAGTTACAAAAACATTTTGACACCATGGGCTTAACATTTTTATTCAGGAGTTTCAAATTTTATCCAGTACTTAAGGTTTTGAATACTTCTGTTGGATCTTAGTTTTATATTGTCTTTTTTTATACTGCATAAATCAGTGGCTAAATCTAAAAAAAATCAAATATAGGAGATAAGTCAGAGTTCCACTTTTTTGTAGTATCCTTTCTAGCAATTGCTAGCAGACTCTAAAATAACTTTTTTCCCCTCACTCCATCAAGAATTTGTACATGCTAAGGAATCACTAATCTTGTTTACATACAATTTTCTGACCACAATGCTTTGAAAAAAAAAAAAAAAACTTACAAAAATATTTCTAACATTTCACAATCAAAGAATATATGCTAGCAGTCTGCATTTAGCTTTTTCCTTACATCTCCAGAATTCACTTGTATTTATTTTATATGTCGTTCTCTTTTTATATGATGTAATGAATACTCTTACGAATATATACCCAGGTAAATACTTCCTAATATAGATTATTTGTGAAACTTGTTGATTTTCAGATTATTTCCCCATTACATAAATTGCCACTTATATTTTCTAACTTCCTCATTTTAAAATTAAGTTCCAGTATTGTCCAGGACTCCTCCAATAAACACACATCACACCAAATGACATTTGATGATCTTTATTAAAATTCCACAAACAAGACCGACTAATATTTCATTCATTAATCACGGCATAAACATCCATATAATAGTTAACTTAGGGCAGCATGACCCCGCTCCCCCTGACCAAGTAAGCAGCGTCCTAATCTCCACTTGTTTACTTTTCGTTGACAAGCAGCGTCCAACCAGCTCACTTGAATTTCCCGACATCCATATAACTGTTATATTAGGGAAGCATAACCCCGCTCACTCTGACCAAGTAAGCAGTATTCTTACCTCCACTTGCTTACTTATCAAGCAGCGTCCAACTGCACACTTGAATTTCTCTACTCACTGAAGTAACTACCCAACCAATTAAGCAGTGTCCTTACCTTAACATACTTACTTATACTTGGCAAGCAGTGCCCAACTGCTCACTTGCATTTCCCAACTCATTGAAATGAACCTCCAACACCAGAGGGAGAACAGAAGGGGGACAAGCATGGCCCTCTTCTCAGCCCACCAGCCTGACCAGGCTGTGCTCCCTCTTTCCTTCCAAAATGTTTCAACAAACCCTCCAAAACAAGCCCAATCATACCTAAAAGGTTGAACCAACAAAATTTGGTGTACGCCATACCCTTTGAACCAACTGAATCACTGTCATCAACCTCACTAGAGGCCTAACATTCACCAAAGCAACCAGTTGTCTAACTAGCTGACTTAACTGATAAGCCCTTCCCCAAAGCCAAAATAACCACAGTAGACCACATAACACCCTTAGCTTGAAATCAACAATCGCCTGTTAAACTTCCAACCGTAACTCCAAAATTATTCACACCTCGCCACATTGAAAATGTTCCACAAAGGTTGTAAGGGGCTGCAATGCCACCTGCAACCATGCCAGTAGGAATAATTTCAAATATTACCATCACAAGTTTAGAAAGATAAAACAGGCTTGTAGTAACATGAATTTACTGAAGGAATTCTGTAACTCCAAACCTTAATGATTTGGCACTAATTGCCAGAAAAACAGAATTTTTTGAAAAATAACCTACAATATAAGACCAAAATTTGGACATCCTGGAGAAAAAAAATCCACATACAGTATAAGTATACTCCTTTCTCTGAGTCCCCCATGAACTAGTTCCTGAAAACTCACCTATGGTGCATAGCAACAAAGAACTCCTGCAACATATCATACCTGAAGAGTAACAATAGTACAATACTATGCTCCTGATTAAGGTGCTGACTGCTTTGAAACACTTAACACCTGCATAACCTTAAACACCCCTAAAATTCACTACCTCTAATTGACAATCCTGGCTAAAACCTAGCCACAGCATTCTGAACTAACCTTACCCCCCCCACCCCATGCAGCTAGTAAGGAAGTAAAACATGGCCAACATCTGGAAAACTCCAAAAGCATGCCTTGCTTAAACCCTCTATCTCCCATATAAACAAAGCACCCTTTTCCCAAAATCCCAAACACCCTCATGCCTACAATATTTCCTAAATCCCAACCTACAAACTTCACTGAAGCATAAATTAAATGGTCCTTGTGGTACTCCCTCTAAACCTTAACCTAGTATGTAACATTACCAATATCTACTTGAGGGACAGATTTGTCATTCCAAAAATACCATGCCTTAGGAACAAAATTCAGCTTCTATCACCAGAGAACATCATGGGCCCCTCTACCAACACAGTAAACTGGATGGGTAACTGGAAATGCACCCCAAGAATTGCACCCAATTCTGACATGCCTAACTGAGTATGTACCAATGTAGAATTACTTAAAACCGCATTACACACCACTCCAACACCCAGAAAATATTCCATTGCAGTTGCATCCATCACTTTTCAATAGCGCTTCCTTTGGGCCTCCCACTGATGCCCACTCTGCACTCCCCATTTGTAACCTCATTATGCACTACTCTAGCGGCCAGAAAAGTTAATTGCAGCTGATCTTTTGAGCCATATTATCAGGGCACTGCCTGCTGATCACTAACCACTCATCCATCTCTGAACTCCTTGTGTCCCACCCAAGCAACCAGGACATCCATTGAAACAGGCTCCATCACTCCAAATCCTCTTCCTTCAGGTCACCAACTGCAGCCCACTCAATTCCATACCTCCACAATCTGCAAAAGAAAACAGATTAATCACCTTGCCTTTACCAGAACAGAAACAACACTGAACTTCAAACCCTACCCCTTGTGTCTAGGTAACAAAACACCTTCTCACTGTGACCCCCACCTTTTACTGTCTACCTTATGTTCTGTCAGATATGAGAACCCAAATGTCCTCTCTGACATAACTCTGCCATGATTTGCTAGGACGCCACAATTTGCAAAAGATGGCCAAAACTATGAAGTGAAAACTAGCCAGTCTACAAAATCTAGTAAAATAAACACTGTTACAACTGCTAACATCGCCAATGGAAACAAAACAAACTGTAAGGAAAACCTTCAGCAGACCACCATGACACCACGATGCAACTGTTAAAACCACAAATGTATTGAGTAAAAAATGCAGGAATAAAAATCAGTCAGATAAGCGTTTTCGGCTGATGTAGCCTTCTTCAGATCATATGTGAATCCTGATACAGATTCTATTTAAAACTCAGATTCCCAATCACAAATGTGGGGTAGACCACATATGCAAATGCAGATTCATAGTTTTAGTATTGATTGGAAGCACAGGGGCCAACTGCAGTTCTAGAGATTCTAGAGGTTCTAGAGAGACAACTCTCATACTTGTCTGCCAATTGTTAATACTCTGTATAATTGAATTGCCTGAGGAGATTTCTTTTCTCTCTAGGTCTCTGCTTGGAAGATCCTATAGCTGATTGTTACTACTATGTTACTAAAATTTAATAAATTGTTTTCTAGACCTGAGGAACTTTTCTCCCTGGGTATCTGCTGAAAATGAGCCAAAAGCTCATCCAGACTAACTCGGTTAACAAATGTAAAATAAATAAAATAAATAAAATTAAAATTAGTCAACAGCCAGTAGTGAAGCATTCAGTGGTAACTTTCCTATTGGATAAGCTTCTTAGTTTTAACAAATTGTTTTCTTAGACATGTATCCCTGTGGTAATAGGTTACTATATGACTCATTGAGTTCAATCATCCTCTTGTATCTCATTGCCATGGCAACAAAAAGTGTGTGTGACAATTGGTATTAGCAGATTCAGCAAATACAGCTGCTGGAAGCGTTGTAGCAGCAGCAAGTAAAAAACACTGCATCATGATAAATAAACTTTCTGTGTTACATAGCCTCCTCAGGGCCCAATCCTTAGCTTCTTTGCTTTTAAGATAGGTCTTAATGGCACTACACTGTTTAAGCCTGGAGGACAATGTGCTCTTAAATTAATAATCCAGTTAATTTCTCTAATTTCTGTCTGATTCTTTATATTACCTTCTCTTGTGCTAGGTTGAATACATTCCAGGACTTTAATTTTAACACATGTTGGATTATGAACAATGTGCATACCAAATGCATTGTTTAAATCAGCATTCCTCATGTCTCTCATATGACATAGAATCCTATCCTTAAGGTGCTGATCAGTTTTTCCTACATAGAAAGGTCTACATGAGCAGCAAGATGCCATATAGACAAGATGTTGAGTAATACAATTTGCAAATACATAAAAAACATAGATACTATTGCAAATAGGGTGAATACAAGTGTTGCTGCTGTCAATGTGAGTACAAGCTTTACAACGATGGCATCTGAAAGTGCCTTTTCTTACCGAGGGTGACTGGTGACCAAAGCCATCTTTATTACATAAAAGGCTTTTGATGTTCTGTTTGTTCTTGTACAAGAACCTGGGTTTATCTGCTACTATATTTTAATACTCTCATCAGCAGTCAGTATAGGCCAATATTTTCTAATGGTGTCACACACTTGTTTATTATCAGTACTATACATCAAAAGACAATTAAGTTGTGAATTACTATTCTTATGTTCACCAGAGGATAAAATGGTCAATTGTTCAGTATAGTAGAGACGGCCCTTGAGGCTTCTCATATTCTTAAGATCAGTGCTCAACTTGAGATCCGACTCTTTGTAGCCCCTTGCACGTAAATTGTGGTGCAATTTGTCACATTCTGTTACAAAGTCAGCCTCTGATGTGCATAAACGTAAGACCCTTGTGGCTTGATTTTCAAAGATATTCTTAAAAATATGGTTGGGGTGCATACTCTGGCGATGTAGGTAGTGGTTTCTCCAGGTACCCTTCCTATGGAAGCAGGTCTGTATGCCAGTTTCTGGATACAGCATCACATTTACATCAAGAAAATCTATAACTTTTTTTGGAGTAATCAACTTTAAATACAAGAAAATTAGTGGTATTGTTCAGATAGTCAGTAAAAGAAATCAGCTGGCTAGCATCCTCTTTCCATAAAATAAAAATATCATCTATAAAACGTCCATAATAGAGTAGGTGTTTATGCCAAGGATTGGAATCACATAGTACATTCTCTTTCTCCCACTGGGCTAATACTAGATTCGAATAACTGTTAGCACAGGGGATGCCCATGGCAACCCCCCCATATTTGTAGGTAGAGCTTCTGCCCATACACAAAGATGTTATTTTCTAGCAACAGCTCCAACAGGGGACATATGGGGTCCATAGAGATACCTAGATGTCTGAGGATCCGATGGATAGCTTCAATACCAAATTGATTCAGAATAACCATAAATAAAATATTGATGTCCATCGTTACCAATACTAAGTCTTTCATATCCTTCAGATCCTTAACTTTATTTCTTAGGTCAGTTAGGAAACTACCTGTGTCCTTAAGCACCCTGGTGGCTTGTGGTAGAGCTTTTTTCAACTTATTTTCAATGTACATCGAGAGGGGTTCCATTATCCACACTCTTCCCGCCACTATGAGTCATAGCAGGGGATCGATAGGGTCCTTGTGGATCTACAAAATCTATGCAGATAAGCAGGTATGAGTTAAACCCAAAAATATGATTTTAAGTAGCTCAAGTGTACTGCACAAATGTCAGTTAGTCCAAAACTTTACAATGAACTTATAGCAATAGTGGTGAACAAAGCCAAGTTTTGAAGCTGCACAGTTTTGTCTCTACATTAACTACCCCAGTTTCAAAAAAGGCAAAAAAGAAAATGAACCCTAATGTGTCACTGGGCCTTACCCAGATCTTAAATTATGAAAAGTTTGGAGTAGGCATCAGTAACAGTTTATCAAATGAAGTAAAGTTCAGATGCTTTGGTAATACATTCCACTTAGTTCTTTGCGTGACCTAACCCTTTGACAAAGTAAAATAAGCAGACTATATGACCCCATCCCTTAACAAAAGTAAAATAAGGAAACCATATAATGCACTGAGACTACACACAATACATGTGACTAGTGGATAAAATGACTGACATGTCAGTCTTGCAAACAAAGTCCAAAACACAGAATTAAGTGCATTAACTAAAATACCATACATTATATAAACAATAAATTTGCTGTTAACATCGTTAGTTATTTAGGGAGTCTATTTCCCCTATGACAGAAAATCTTTTAATGTCCAAGGTAGTGACACACATCATACGTGACACTGGGAAAAACTATGAAACTTGTTGCCCAAATGGAGGCCTACAATGGCAACCCTGACAAAGTTACCTTACATAAAGCCTGTCTACAATTTCACCGTCTCCATCTACTGAACTGTAAGACTGCACTATGTTTAATAACTGCTAAATTGTTCACCACCCCAGTATGTTTCTTATTATGTTCCCCCTCTGTTTAACTAACCCTGTGTTTCTAAAACTATACACTTTGCAAAAGCGTGAAACTGAACTTAATTTCACTCCCTGCACTTTCAATAAAACAGCCTTAGCAGAAGTCAAACCAGTACTGTGACATTTTCTATTTAATATCTTTATGTCAGTAGTAGCTAACCAAGATCACATCTGAGTCAGCAAATTTGCTAATGACACTAAAGTACCTAGCATTTTCACTAATATCAGAGAAGACAGTGGATTTAGATGGTTTATGGAATATCTGGTAGAATGGTCAGAATCAAATTTGGTTTTCTTTTTTCCTAAAAGTGTAATGTACTGCCTGATAGTAGCTTGAACATTAAACAGTACATATGCTTATGCGCTTATGCAGTAAGTAACAATTTACTAATAAATGCTGACATAACAAACATGTGGGCCTAGATGTAGACAATGTTCTTAGATTTGAAAATGAATTGCCAAATGCAACCAGAAGAAGTTATGTCATTCTCAGGGACATGCTACTCCCCATGGCAAGTGAAAAGGCAGAAGTCTTTATTCCATTCAATAAGACTTTCATAAGGTCATTAACTGGCTAATGTGGATCTACATGTGTTTACAACAGGCCACAACTAGGGGAAATTGGAGAGAATCCATAAAACATTAACTGCACAGCTTCTCTGAATCATCTTAGATATAAGAGACTTACATCTCTAAGCCTTCAGACAATTAGCTACAAATTTCTCATCAATGATTTATGATAATGTATAAATGTCTTGCCAGCAATGTTTTAACAACCAGTAAAGGTGTGTCCGTTATGGCAGCAATACAAACAGGAATGTGTTATAACAACTTGCTAGCCTGGAATGTGTCATAACAACTTGATAGCTTATGCTCCAAGATTTCACACTGCTCATAAAGTAGATTTTATATCAGGGATGCAAGACTATGAAATGTGCATTTCTTTCCTGTTAGAGTGGCACTTAACATAAGAAATGTTAAAAAAAAAAAAAACAATTAGAGGCAGCATCCCTTTTCTTTTCTTTTTCAAACATGTCCTTGATCCTGCCAAACTCCATCCACCCCATTGAGAGCAGGAAGAGCAAGCCAGTCTACATCAACACACCAAGTCCAAATGGACACACATACCCGGAAATGCAGTCGTGGAAAGACAGGCTGCCAGCGGCCAACTACCACGCTGCCCAACCAAAGCCTGTGAAAGATGCCAACCAGGAAGACACCAGGAAAGACTGCAAATACCACACGAAACCCTGCACAAAACTACCCAACAGCAAATATACCTGTCCAAAACCACAAACCTCTGATTCCGAAGCCCCTGATAACCATCTCTACAAAAATATAGGCATTGTTTAAGGACCAATCTTTCACTGTCATGTGCTTTCCTCACTGTGGAATACATTTCAATTCATATTCCTGTTTGAAGAATGGTAGTTGCAACTACATTTTATAACAAATATTCACCCCTGCCAAGTATTGAACCCAGGAGTGTGTGTCCTAGACAGTCTTCTACCACTTCCATCAGGAATCACAACAAAGATAATGATCAGGAGAAATCCAAAATGAAGAGTAAAGTGTACCCACTGGTAATATATTAGTAGCAACCAACACTGAAGCTGATGCTCCCCTCATTTCATACAGTATATTTATTTACATGAGTAGAAGAACAGTGAGCAGATAACTCAAGCAGAACCACCGTCATACAGAAATGGCATGCCAGAGGCCTCCTAAGCTTGGTAGACATGGGCTTGGCACTAAATAAATTTAGAAGTTTTATTTTTATGCTCCTGAGGCAATAGCCTGTTATTTATCTTTTTGATAACTGCAATCACAAACTAACACACAAATGACACAGCAAGCCAAAAGTAAGATGCAGCAAAACAATTTAGGTTAGTCCCAGTCCCTTTCACACAAAATTGGGACAGCTGAGAAGAATGCTTTCTATGCAATTAGTACAGCCGTGCTTCAGTGCTCTGTGGTGCCACACAGCACCTGTGCAGAGCCAACCACACTTCTCTCTGAGCCCACCTTCACTGCATCTTCCTGAGCTCAACGGCCCAGACCCCCACTGCACATGTGTCTAATCCTTTCTCCCACAACCTGGAGCAAACAACATCAACCAAAGCCTGCAAAAGCCAAAAACACCAAGGAAATCAACCTCAGGAAGATGCAATTAATTTAAAGCATCTTACAGCTCTAGCCTACTGTCATACAACTGAGTAGAAAGGAAGATTCTGTCACTTTTAAATTAACAGTCTTTGTAAACACAACAGCAAATCTCGGAATAACAAGTAAGAATTGAAGCTAGGATGCAATGATTACACATGATCAGCACCATCATATCCAAGCAATAACACCTAGCACCTGAAGTTCCACCAGATACAAGACTTTAAACCTAGCAAACATTTAAATGCAAATTCCTAACATAACTCAAAATTAGTCTTTGAGAAACTATCCATACAATACCTGAATTTACCAGCACAAATTGTAAATCTCCATGAAACTATGCTCTACTCAGGACATCAGCTACATGCAGTGAGTTACCGGGTTTATGCTGAACTTGTAACTCATTACCTGTTAAGACTGCCATACTGCACCAAACAGTGTGTGTGGGGGTGCTATTACACACACGAAGGTTGCAACGACTCACCCAATGACACTTCCCCATCTACCGAAACTCAAATATCTGTGAAGGCCACTACTGCACCTGCACCATGAGTGATATTACTCGTGCGTTTTTCACACAGCCTTGGAAAAGCCAGCGCTGTCTTGATGCATTGCTCTATTTCACGTTTAGTGTTTTGCATTGTATGGTGCCTCGTTAAGGCTCTCCTGTTCTGTTTTGATCTTCTACTTTTATTATTTCAGACAGTCACTGATTTGCATGTTTACTGCCGTCTGATGGCAAAAGCCTGATCAAACTATAATGCTTCAGTTCAAAGTCAGGAAGCCTGTGTTTTGACAAGTATACCCTGTCTTATACTTTTCACTGGCAGACATTCAAATTGACTTAACTTTAATTTCATCAGTAATATATCATTGTATTTTCTTCAAGGCAGTCTTGCCAATATACCACATTGATGTCACATTGCTGTATTTTAATCTAGTCATTATTGATTTATTCATTCAACTAAAAAAAGAGTATTACTATTATTATTATTATTATTACTTTTACTTTTTTATCTCATTTCTCCCCATTGCCTAGTGACTGTCATACTTCCCTTTCTCTGAAGTCATCATACAGGCAGCCACCAGGTGCTTTTTAGTTAAGTACCCTAATACTTACCCTGATTACTGATGTGAAAACGCACACACACACACACACACACACACACACACACACACACACACACACACACACACACACACACACACACACAGACACACACACACACACGCATGCATGCATGCATGCACACACTCGGGCACACACACATATACTCCTGTAAGGACTACCACCACCGGATATGAATGCCAAGCCTTTGTCCCCTATTTCTATACTTACTATTACTGTTCCTAGAGAGAGAAATCTAGACCATGTGAAAGATATTGAAATCATCTGTAATTTGACCATTACTCAGAGAGATGTCAAACTCTTGGATTATGGACATAAAGAAAGTTTTTTTTTCACTTTTTACAGATAAACTCACAGAACCAGTTATGAAACACAGTGCAAAGAGTTGACTAATTCATGCATTTCTATTTCAATAGAAGAAATGAAAATGTTCATGAATTTGAACTGCAAGCCAAGCATTTGGTGCTTTAAAAAGTGGGACCACTACAGGCACTTGAGTCACACGTAATCAGAAACCACTGCTTTGAAGCCAGGGACTCGATCACCTTGTAACATGAGTAGGTGGCTGCATTTACTTGAACTCAAACATGAGTTCAGGCAAGATGCCATGGGGAGAGACTGGGAAGGGGATTTTAGGGTTAGGGAGCAGGAAGGGAGATTTAGGTTTAGGTAGTGGAGAGGAGTTTTGGGTTAGGGAGCAGTCTAAGAATTTAGGTGTAGGGAGAAGTTTGAAGGTTTAAGTTTAGAGAGTAGTCAGGGAATTTAGGGTTAGGGAAGGGGTGTGGAGGTTTCGATTAAGGGTGCAAGGAGTCATGTTATGAACTGTGTGAGATTTGAGGTTTTGGTGAGCTAAATAGTTTTATAGGCTTGGATATGTGGAGAGCTATGTAGAAATGTGGGACTGGGCTAGTGGGAGTTCAAGTACTTGTTTTTTCCAGCAAATAATAGCAAGCAGGTCTGTCATGACCTACTTATGCATGAGCACCTGTAGTACACCACATAAAATACATAAAGGACATTGTTTTAAATGATTCTACTTACTACACAGACAAATGCAAATTTAATGGTCACAAACAGATTTGTTTGATAAAGAATTATGAGCACTATATTCTCCTTTAGCTAACACTATGCTACTTTACATAGTGAGAGGAGGAAAGGAATGTTAATTCATGGAAGTGGAGGATGCTCTCTGCTCACAGCCTGAGACTTTATTGGTTATTATTTGATAGGAAATTGTGGGGTAGCTCATCAGATGTGAGAATTTATCTTTGTTTTTTGTTTTTTTCTCAAACTACTAGTTCTTTTATTTGCAGGAGATGATGTTCTACGTAATTAAATATTTATTGATGAAATGTATAGATCTAATGTGCTTTTTCTTTTTTTACATTGTGCACTTTTGGGGCAGATTTGAGAGGTACCCCTGATCATACAGTCCATTTAATAAAGTGCCATTTTGGATGATAGAGTGAAATTCTTGTTATGCGATGATATAAAACTGAAAAATATTTTACCGTTTGATTTTTTTCATTTTGTACAGTGAAAAACTGTCTTTTTACTCTATTTAACCATTTTTTAAAATATGCTTATTACAAGAAGCAAACGGTTATGTTATATTTTCAAAAATGCTGCCTTTCTAGACTTTTTGAGCATTAGCAATACCTTTCTATTTTGTGATTTATTACTTTTGTTCTATAATCATACATTTCTGAATGGCTAAATCAAACATTCTGTTTAGCTGATATAACTTTTCATTTATATCCAAAGAAGCAAAACAATATGTTGTGCCTTCCACTAAATAATAAGTTCCTCTGTGTACTCCTTTTGAATTGTTAGATTCTGTCACTGAATTTTTTTAATTGCAGCAATCTGTGATGAAGATTCTGTGGAAGAAAATCAACTTGGGCTTATGGTTTCCAAAAGCCGTGGGTACCTTATATCAAACAATGCATACTGAGCAAGGACATTGTCCGCTAACAATGACAAAATGTAGATTAGTCAATATAATAAAGTTTGTAACAATGTTATATGCACAACTTACATTGTTTATTTTATTTTTCAGTGTTATTATGGTCCTGTATTAAATTATTTTACAAGACTCCACATATTCATGGCAACATTTGCATGAAACTATTTGCTTCAGTACATATTTCCATCTAAGCACACACACACATATTTTACTATTCTCACTCCAAGAATGCAGCACCATGGAGAAGAACAATTATCGAATAATCCAAAAATAAGGCATTGCTTCTTCTCTAAGATGCAGTGGTCTTAAGGTGCCATGCAAAACACACTATTTAAACCAATGCATAACATTATTGCTACAGTGCAGCAAAAATCGTAATCAAGTAGTCCATCAAGCGAATATGCCTAAGTACAAAGCAAATAGTTTGGTTTAAGCACATGAAGATACTCTTTATTACTATGCATGTGCCTTGAAATATGTACTTATTGTTTTTGCAGTAAGAGATATGTGTTGGGGACTGCTAATGCAGATACATATAAAGTCTTCTGTTTTGTTTTTGGCTAACTGGGTCCAAATTACCTATAAAGAAATAAGAAAAGGCTGGTTGCATGACTGCTCTTAGAGAAACATAGAGGTCTGAGGTGATGTCAAAAACATTTAACAGTTGGTCCCATACCCTTTCATTTCATATTTATTGAAAACCTACTTAGAGCAAAATATTTGCCACTCCAGATAATCCTTATATCAAAGCTTTGACTAATCCCTGGATTCACTATCATTCCATGCAGGACTAGCCATGGAAGTGGCCATTTAGGAACAGGATGGCAGCTCACCATGCATATTAATGAAGGCGCACTGCCTGAGCTCCTAAACTTACACGGAGCATGTACGGGTGCAAGGTGTGTGTCTGAGAGCAGAGCTCTCAGAATATAAACACCCCTGCAATGAAGAACAGCAGAGTAGTAAAAAAAGAATGAGCGAGACCGCTCATAGGTGTTCACATACCCCAGCAACATCCCCCCACGTGTACAAGAGCAATAGTTAAAACATTAAATATAAAGATTTTTTTTTTATGAAACAGATTAAATTTAACCGTAGGTGCATAGGTTTGCCCATCACTTAGCAACTGCTAATGCAGCTTAAATGGCACAAGAGCATAAAAAGCAAGATATATGCAAATGAAGCAGTACAGCAATAGTGTCATGGACAGAGCATTTGCCTTATGAGAAGTCATTCCTGGTTCGACTCCCACTCCAGTACATTCCATTTTCCATGTCAAATCACTTTATGACCAATATTTTTAGGTGCATAACCTACTAAATTACATATATTTGTGAACTGGAGTACTGCATTAAATGCGGATGTGAGATGTCAGTGTCATAATGTTGCAAAGTCCACAGATAATCATAAGTGCCCCATACAGTATATGTACACGGGAATCAGGGATACAAATGGAAGGTAAAATGTGTAATGAGTGATAACTCCATACGGTTTCCAAATCCACCACCTTCCCAAGAACCATTAGACATTACTGTCTAAATTAGTGTGGTGGTAAGTGGGAGTAAGCACTATTACGCAGTAGTAAGCGGGAGTAAGCATATTTAAGCAGTAATAAGCGAGTTTAAGCCTTTTTGTGTGGTGGTAAGCAATGCGGACGCAGGTTAAGCAATATTGAGGCTAATTCTCTGTAAGCATATTTCACCGAAGGTTAGCATAGCTTACCCTTGTTCAAACCCATGTAAACCTGCTTACAAGTGCTTAAAAGTGCCTTAATCACTCTGTATGCAACAGCTGCTGTTCTGGCCAGAAACAAAATAAACAGCCTTTCCAAGTCTTGAACCTAGGACCCTGTACACTATAGTCACAGTAGTTTACCACTAAGCCATCACAGCAGTACATAAGACTGAGGTATCACAAAACAGATCCTCACTACAGGATAATCAAACTGAACATGTGAAAGGAATCTATATACAGTTTTATGTTGTATAACCTACTACATAACATAAATATGTGGAATGGAGTACTGCAGTAAGCCCGGATGTGAGGTGTCATTGTAATAAAGTGTTGAAATACCCTAATAAACACAATGACCCCATGCAGTGTATGCACACATGAATCATGGATACCAAACACATACATAACATGTAATGAATAATAAATCAATGTCAAAAAGCAAATATAATGCATCTTAACTATTAAGCAATGCTAAGCATTGCACAGCCCAGCTTAGTAGGTGTAAGCAATGTGTAGGCCAGCTAACTCAATCTGCCCATTGGTATACCCTTTAAGCAATGCCAACCTTGGGTAAGCAGGTTTGCCCATAGCTTAGCCATTTCAAAACCATCAAATCAAAGCAAAGTATGGGAAATTGGCCCTATTTAAACCCAACAGGTGGGAATACATCTCATAACTGGTTATAGCTTCCCCTTGTAGGCAATATGTCTGGAATGGGAGAGAGTGTGCACTTTCGGGTGCAGCACTGGGGCACCCAGGAGTCTGGAGTCATGGCAGGACTCCTTGTGAAAGACCATGACCAAAGACTGCTGCAGAGCCAGTACCAGGGTTCCCAATATAAAGCGGAAGCCTGGGACTATCTCACCCATGACCTCACCAGTGCCACTGGCATACCCCAAATTGGTGAGCAGGTCAGACATCACTATGCTGACCTGAACCGGTGAAAGGGGGATCTCTTGAATCAGTGGATCCAAGAGGCTAGGAGGATAGAGGAGGTCCCAGCCATGTGTATCAGTCCAATACCTGTTTAACAATTGCCAGCTCATATATATTAAGGATAGGTATGGCTAAATATTATTCTTATGTCCTTCACAGTGGCAAGTGAGCGGGCTATGAACCAGGAGGACAACAGATGTCGCTTGGACCGGTTGCGATGCAAGGCAGGTTAGTAATCCTCTTGCATGTACTGTCATAGGAAATACATCTAAAAGTAGTAGTAAGTTAATTGCCTGTATAAAGCCTGTATTGTTTAAGGCATGTACTGCATACACCAGACAATAGGGTAGGAAGAGTCTCATATAGGTTGTATGTAAATAAAAGCATAATAGCCTGTCAATAAAGGTCTAAATGCTGGACTGCATGTGTTTACTCTGGTATCATACTGTACTGTAGATTTGCAATCACTTAGTAGTACTGTTGTATTAAGCCCTGTTACCCACACTGTGCAACATAAATAAAATATGTAGGAATGTCTGTATCTGACTGGGGTAATCCCAAGAGGTCATATAGTACAACTGAGGAAGACATAGACAGAAAGCAGTAAAAAGACGACCACAAAATCCAAATAGCACACTCAATTGAGATGTGACCTGTAGTATTTTTAGCACACACAGCCATGGCTCGAATCCTGGGAGTGGTAGTAGGCTGCATACAGAATCATACACCACAACTGTACATATATGTCCATAATGTCCAGTAAATTGACCCATATCTGCTGCCTGTTACCCTCTGCCCCTGGGAAATCAGTGGGATGACCCCAGACGTTTAGGCAGCAGGCAAGAAATAGAACTGATTGTCAGACATCTACAAGAACAAACCTGTCACTCTAGAAACTTCTCAAAATGTTATGAGAGTGATAAGCCAAGTATGTCCCATCTACACCCCCATGTTGTCAAGCTGTGACCAGAGTGTGTACAGTACCAGCGTGAGATGTATGTGCATAATACTAATGTGGAATCTGGTAATTTGTGTGGCAACATTCAGATAGTGCTAACAAACATTGCTCCCACAGGTCTGTTAGATACAAACACTGTGCCTAGAAATAAAAGACTGATATCCTCTACTGGTACTGTGAAATCTGTTATTGTATGGCACTGTGAGTGTTGCAGTTGCTCTGAATAATAAGATATCACTCATCACTGTCACCCACACTGTGCTACATAATATAACTGTCTAGGAAATCCTTCATAAGAGTGCTGTAATTCACTAAAGGTTTAAGAGGGCAATAGTCAAAATGTGTCCCGGTTCACCTGCATGTGTTCCAGACATGCCCAGAGTCTGTGCAAAAAAGAGATGGACAGATATGTGCATAACATCAAACTGGAATCTGGGAGTATGTGTAGAAACAGTTAGTGTTAACAAACAATTCCTCTACAGGTATACCAGGTGAGAGGTATATACTGCAGGTAAAACCAGTTCATGTATATAGTTGTCGACAACCATACCATAGTCAAAAGTAAGGCAATAGGGTAGTGTACTAATATGTGTAAGGTACAGATAACAGCAGTGACTAGAAAGCAATGCAAACTATAGTAATATACTAGTTGTTAATTGATATCTTCACCCCCCACCACCATCTTTGCAACAATAAACTAAATACCCAACTCAATTGGCATGTGCTGACTTAACTCTAATGTTGGGGCATATGTCCTATTGTTCGATAATTCTTTAAATCTGTTTCTATGCATGTGCTATGTTGAAATACTCCCACATTGGTGCCATGGTACCATCAATGTACCTGCATGCTGTTGTTTTTACCACTGTGGTCCCATATATGCATGAGTTCTGTTTGCTTTGCAACTGTTCTATTTCTGGTGTTAATGGGACTATCTATGCATGCTGTTATACCTAATCCTGGAATGTGTTGACTATTACTAACCCACATATGTTGATAAAACATAAACACCACAGCACATATGGGAATGTGGGTCCCAGCAGACCCACCTGTCCCACCACATCTGGCCACGGCACCGGGCACCAGCACGTCAGGTGCTCACCCCGGGACCTCCTTGTCCACTGGTCCTGCACCACCTTCGAGTGGAAATGCCTCAGGTGTTGGGGCTCGCCCCCCCGGGAGAAGCCATGGACAGGACACTGTCACCCGTCACCAGGTCCAGGGTGTGGTGTGTAGAGAGCTCCAAAGGAAGTTTGGAGATCTGCTACACCAGCTTGAGGGCCATGTGTCACGACTAGAGGGTCGGCCTGTCTCTCTGACTCAGCACCCAGCACAGCCACCTGAGGGGATGTGAAGGTGCAGTGGTGACTGCCCATGGGTGGGGACCTCAATCCTAATGTTTCCACTAGGGTCTCATGGGCTTCTGATTTCCCAACAACCCTCCTCATCAATGTGTTTACCCCCAAAATGTGTCATATACCACCCCTGTATGCATCTTGTTTGTCTTGTCTGTTAATCTACCCAGCCTACCTCCCCAAATATACCTACTATCCCTCCCTAACATCCCACTCTCACCTGAAAAAAAAGGCAATCTGTTCCCCCCCCAAAAAATCTCCCCCCATACATAGCTGTCTATTTTGCACGTGTCCACTGGACACATGTAATCTGGTCTAACTGGCTTAACAACAGACTATTGTTGGCCTCATCCTTCTCTCAATGGTATGAGTGTCCAAATCTATCTCCAAATTCAGTGCATATGCACATCTGTTGCTGTAGACAAAATGGGCAGCTATGGACCTTCCCTACACCACATCCCTATTTTCCCTTCTGTCTTTCCCTCTTTGGGTCCTTTTTTCACCACATTCCTATCGACCCTTTTTCATTTCTATTAAAGAAATTAGCATGGGGTAAGCGGGAGTAAGCACTTTTAAGCAGCAGTAAGTGGGTTTAAGCCTGTTTGCATGGGGGGTAAGCAATGCCTAAACAGGTTAAGCAATTTAGAAGCTGAGTATAAGAAATTGTAACCAGAAGTTAGCAGTGCTTACCTCTGCAAAAACCCACTTACAACTGCTTAAAAGTGCCTTAATCACTCTGTATCCAATGGCCTTTGTTCTACCCAGCTTCAAAATAAACAGCCTCTGCAAGTCTTGCACCCAGGACCCTGCACACAACAGCCAAAGTAATTTCCACTAAGTCATGTCAGATATACATAATCCTCATGTTTTCACAAACATATCTTCCAGCACAGTCATTCAACCGTACATGAAATGTATTTATACATGTAGATGTATGTGCATATATATTTATGTCTAAATAGAAGTTTACAATTTGCCAGTAAACGAAAGCGCTAATTCATCCAAGCAGTTGTGGTTTGTCTTTGTTTTTTGAATTTATCAGTTTCTGTATTTTTCTTGTGGAGTTTTATATATATATATATATATATATATATATATATATATATATATATATATATATATATATATATATATATATATATATATATATATATATATATATATATATATATATATATATTATGTATATACAGATGTATATCTATACATATAAAAGAACATATATATATATATATATATATATATATATATATACACATCTATATATATATATATATATATATATATATATATACATATATATATATATATATATATATATATATATATATATATATATAT